>NC_052487.1:16000124-16015510 GCF_009730915.1 Dioscorea cayenensis subsp. rotundata | reverse complement strand
TGACATGGCGAAAATATTCGGCGTGTAGCAAATTCACGATGTCGTCGTCAAAGGTTTTGGCACAGTGACATAATGTCTCTAGTCGGTGGCAGAGCTCTCACGGCCTCCCGAGTCGGTTATGGCGATGTTAATTGCGAGTGGCTGTCAGTGAAATAGTTGGTGAGCTTTTAATAGGCATTTTGAAACAAGCCATAGAAATTCGGTGTGAAGGCGGTATTTTGACAAAGTTGACTGATTTATCAAGAAAATTAACCCAAAATATTCTTATAAAAGATTCATCAATCATCGGAGTAAGTCTGTACACCAGTGAAGAAAACAAGAAGGATATTGAGAGGGATCTTTTGGATGAGTGGGAGAAATAGATCATCATCTTTCCCTTTCTAATGAGGTAATTAGTGATTTAAGAAGCAAGAGCAATTGCTGCTGATCTTTAATGGATTTGCAAAGCAATTCTATGTATTTCATGGACTCATGAGGAGGAGGCCTGACGCATGAAGAAGGGAAAGGAGTTGAGAGTGTGTGACCTCCATGAGCTCCATGACTTTGTCCAACCATCTCTCTGTTTCTTCTCCTTCTTTGCCAATACTCTCTGCAGTGTTTAGTAGTGGTAGTAGTTCTCTTTCCTCTTTCTGGAAGTGCTCTTTGCAGGTGTTCCTGTTCATGATCCCCAACAAAAGCAAAGAAAACTTCCAATGTATGCTTGAAAAACTAAATAATCTTACGCAATGGAGTCTATTGAAAGATCATATACTTTGCTTAATTGTGACCTATAATTAGAATTTGTAAGAAGGATTTGTTTTAAATATATATATATATATATATATTGTTGAAACACTGATTGATCAACCAGCAGTTTCAAAGAGCTAAAACATGCGTGAGTGATTCATTAATTTGAAAGAAAGGAGCTAGATATAGGAATTAGCATATGAACTCTGAGGAAAAAAACAGAAAGCCACAAGCACAGAAGTAAATGATTCATTAATTCATGGATCATTCTCAAAATCATGCAACAAAAATTTCATCTGCCTAAACACGTAATAACCAACAATACTGTGACATTTCAGGGTCAGGATGGACGGAATGAGGATAAATTGATCATATAAAGCTGACTAAAGAATAACAAAAGTTGGTGGTGAATCTGGTGCAAAACTTTTTGCTATACCTATTCTATTCTTTGTCAAACATAATCATAAAATTCATATTGGGGTTAATGTCCACTTTCATGAACACACTGTCATTTAAAACTTATATCATCTACATTTCCCTACAGAAACCATGTGAAACTAGACAAGAGTGAAAGAAACCACAAAATTAAGTAAACAAACAAAGTAAAATTATCTTATGCATATGTCTCTACTTTAAAGTGGTGTTTAATAAATTATCCATAAATAATCATGGCTAATCACAACATTCATGTTGGGGCCCACGTCCACTCTCATACCTTGTACATTTCCCAACTGATATGCCTCCCTATATTCAAATAATCACTACCATAAAGAAAAACTGAAAGACATGAAACTAGATAGAGCGAAATACACCCATGAAAAAAAAACTACAAAATTAAATAAACAAAGTAACAAACAAACATATAAATATATATATATATATATATATTTTGCTATGAGTGAGATGATATATTATAAATGAGTAATTAACAAGCAAAGTATATTATATGGACCAATGGAAAATTGCATTGATGTTACTGAGCTTGAAAGCCAAGGAAAGGCCATAACTTTTCAAAAGGCCGCACCATCAGATATCAAAACAAATACAAATGCACGCACGCATGACCCACCGCTAAAACATTAAATCAATGGATTGAAGAAGACAAGGCTGAGATCATCTACCAACCTGCAAGGTTTTCAAACGCTGTGAAAGATTCAGCATGGCTTCCAGGTAGCACAGCGCCTTCGGCCCCATCGCCATCACTGACTTCATGTCCTCCTTGATCCCATTCATCATCGGCAGCTCCTTTGCATGCTTTCCATATGCCACCCCACATAATCCTAATTAGACTTAAAATTAATTATTTAAACAACATATTAACCTTATAATTAACAACCAAAACCACCAAGATGAACATGTTTAGGATCTAGGGATTGATGAGGCGGTGAAGTACCTCTGTCCTCGGCGGCCCTTTCCAAGAGAGGGAAAAGGAATCGCTCCTCCATCTGGGCGTGCTCCAGCATTATCTCCACAAGCTCTGCATACCTCCTTCCGGCGGCGATCCTCCCTCCCCCGCCACCGCTGGCAATCTCCTCCGCCCAACGTGACACCCCCTCAAGATGCCGCTCGATGCTACGGTGCTGTAAAGCCACAGCATTCCTTAACTCCGCTGCTGCCGATGAGCGATCAGTTCCATTCTCCGCAGGGGATGGAGGTCCATGGAATGTGGAGTCGATGTAGCGGAGGATCATGTCGGCGGATCCAGAGATGCTCTGAGAGCCGCAGCGGAGGACAGGGGTGGCGGAGGATTGGGGATTCCGAGGGGATGAACTGGAAGGTGGAGTACTTGTAGAGAGAGAGATGCGGATCCTGGCGGCGATTGGGCAGGACTCGGATCCGAATAGCTGGAAGGTCATCGTCGCCGGCACCGGAGACGATGATCGGCGGGGAGGTGGCGATGATCGCTTAGGTTTAGGAGCGCAGTTACCCATTGTTTAGAGATGGAGAGGGAGATGGGGTTTTGAAATTTATGAGGAAATGGAGGTGTTTAATGTGAATTGATGGAATTAAAAGGGCGGTGGTTTTGGAGGGAGGAGATGGAGGAGCTCTCATAGGCATTGCCTGCGAGTTAAAAAGGCGGGAACTCATTCTAGATATCCCTCGGGATCTGGGACATTGAAAATGGAGGAGATGGAGGAGCTCTCATCCGTTGCTTAGACCTTTTAAGTTTTGGACTGGGCCTGCTTCAATTTTGAGGCCTGGTCCATTATTATGATTATTTTATTTTATTTTTATTTTATTTTAAATGGAAGTAAATTAATTTAATCTATTCTTATCTTATTTTAGTGTTTTGTACAATATATATCATTTTACATATTTTCTAAGTGGCATGGTAATAATCAAGATAAAAAATATTAATACGAAAAAGTAAACATAGCAAAAATTTTCTAGTTGAATTCACTTTTGATATAGTAAATAAGATTTACTGTCAAAGGGTTTTTGGTCTAGTGATATCAGCTCTACTGTGAAAAATGTGTTGTTGTGAAAAACTCAAGTCCTGTTAGACGTAATGATAGTAATCAATCCTATTGCTGATTTATAGCCCATACTCTTTGTCATCGAATGAAACCAAACAAACAAATGCCCACCTCCTAGACAAATGAACAAACGTCCAATTCACTTATAGCATGGGCAGAGGTTGAATTTTTTTTGTGAGGGCCAAAAATATATTTAAAGTGAGCTAAAAATCTTTTCTTAGAGAACAAGTAAAAAGTGAATGAGGCAAATATTTGATTTTTATAAATATTTTCTAAAACTATTTTTTTTTTAAATAGCATATATATATATATATATATAATAATTTTTAAAAAATCAAGTTGCTAAACAATAAATTAAAAAAAAATTGGAACTATATAACCAATTTATTAAATATAAAAATGTTAAACTATAAAACTTTATAATTTTTGTTTCAAACTATAATATTTTTAGCCTATATATATTAATTTGTTAAAAAAAACAACTCATTAAACAATAGACTCTTACTAAAAAAAATTATATAAATTAATTTATAACCAACAGCCATGGTTCCTTTTGCCCATCCCTAGCTAGAGGGGCCACGGGCCGATTTTTGGGCCCTGCCTGGCCCGGTGAAGCCCGCCGGTTCAAGTGACCCGGCGGTAGCCGAAACCCCGTGATCGACCCCGCCTGTAGTGGGTCCCGATTACTGAAGTTATCCTTATCTCAACCCGTGACCCAGCGGGTTGACCCGCCTGGTCAACTGGGTTCATCAACCCGCCGGGTTGGTGGGTCCAACTCGGCTTGCACTTTTTTTTTAAGTTTTATATTATTTTTTAAAAAAAAAAAGATCATGGCCATGCTTATTTATGCATGCTAATGGTTTGGATTCCTTGACCTTCTTTTTAACCAAGAAAAGCACCTAACCACTTGGGCTACACTAACTTTTGTATAATATTGGGAATAGATATATATAAATAAATATAGTTGAATGTCAACTTCCAATTCATTAATAACATCAACATGAACGTAACTTAAACCCATTTGAATTTTTTTGAATGGTGGGAAAGCAATAAAAAAATGAATAGTTATAATTTTGTGTTTTTAATTGTCACAAGTATTAAATGAAAAAAAAATAATAGGTACAACTAGTTCTTAAACAGACAACCATCTCACTGTAAATATTGAATTTTTGTGTGATTTAATTATTGTAAATATTAAATACAAATGAAAAAGTATTTAATATAACAAGTTCTCAATTGTCACAACTAACCATTAAATTATAAATTTTAACGGATGAATCTAAATATGCTTAAATTTAATAAAAAAAAAAGGTAAGTTTTGAAGTTAGTAAGCTTTTTTTTTGTTTTTTTTATTTTATTTTTGCACTAATAATATGTTCAGCATAATATTATCCTGTAAAGTTTGATAATTAAGCTAAGGTAGAGACATACCTGAATAGCAATGAATAGTTAGCAAGTGGCAACTATGAATTAAAGTAAGAGAATTATATAAGTTTTAATTATTATATACTCATAAAGATATCTTAACAACTTAATTCGATAGAGAAATGAATTAAGTACAATCTCTCGTCCTCTTTTTTTTTTTAAAGTTATTTTAAAATTATTTTGAGTAGTCTCAAAATTTTTAATCGGTTAACAATTATATTTTTGTTTTAAGATAAATTAAGAAAAAATCTTAATTTGTAATTTATATATATATATATATATATATTTATTTATTTATTTAAAATAAATCACAAGTGAAATATAGAGTACTGTATTAGATACTTATAAGGTTTGTTGAGGTCATTGTTTCGAATCTCAACAATAACATTATTAGATTTTTTAATTTAATTTTATAGTAAAATTTTAAAAATTGGAGGGCCGGCCCGTAAATCGGCGGGTTCTGGCCCGGCCCGCCGGTTTGTGAGGAGTACCGGGCCGGGTCCGGGTCAACTGAAGTTCACCCGTAATCCGTCGTGCCCGCTGGTTAACCTGGCGGGCCGGGCCGGTTACGGGTCAGCTCAGGGCCGGCTCAAAGGTAAAGCAAATGAAGCAATTGTTTTAGACCCCCAATTTTTTTAAGGTCTCATCTTTAATTTAGATTTTTTTAACAATAATTTTAACAACTCAAAATTTGAAGGACTCCAAGTAATTATTGTAATATAAAAATATTTTAATTAATATTTAATTAATATTTTATAATCCTAGCTAACTTTTAAAATTTTCAATAATATCATAAAATATTAAATATTTTTATTTTAATGATTAATCAGTCTCATATCATCTTTAACTAATTATTAAAAATTTATTCTGATCCTCTAGATAATTTTCATACATTTTTTCCCCAAAATTAATATAATATTCATTAATTTTAAGTGGAAATTGCCAAAAAAAACCCTCTAAGTTTGTAAAATTGCCAAAAACACCCCGTTAGTTTTGCAATCCCTAAAAACCCCCTTCTTTTAAACACTATATTTTTCAAACCCCCAAAGCCTGTAATGGATGTGAACGAAGTGAGTTTCAAATTTTATGGGACGAAAATGCCCTTGCATGGGAGTAGTGGGCTGCATGACCCATCTCGGCGGTTTGAGAGGAAGTGGGGTGGGTTTCCGTAGGGTAACCCCAAGAGACGAATTTATTGGAGCCGTTTACTTGCTTTTTCTCAACTCGCGTGTTCGAACTTTTTCCATTTCGAAGTCTGTCTCGAAGTTGTCTCTACGCGCAAAGCCCTCCTGTAATTAGCATTTCATCGACTTTTCCCTTTCCACGGTATCTCGAAGGAGAAGTCCCCAGCTGACTAGTTGGCATTTCATCGAGTTGCAGATCTAAGGTATTGAGTATGGTTTTATGTTAAGCCTGTTACATAAAGAAAGATTTTTCGGTTTTTGTTTTGTGCTCCTGTTTTTGTTGGAAGATATTGAAAGTCTGCAGGGGATTTCTCATTTGGGGGTTTTTGTTAGTCTGCGAGGGACATTTCTCGGCTAGGGTTTTGTTTTGTTTTTGCATTTTCGTATGTATACACTATCGAAATAGTTTTTTTCGATTGTTATGATTTGTGTAATATTTATAATGTACATTTCCCCTTTCGTTTGATATGGTTGCGGTTCTGAATGAGGGTTGACGTTTAAGAAATGAGATGTTACAGTTTAAACTTTGTTGTCTCTGTTTAAGAAAATGGGTCTCTGTTTAACATTTGATATCTCTGTTTAATAATTGAGAGGTAACCATTTAAAACCTTATATTTCCGCTTAAACTTTTGTACATCTGCATGTTGAATGTGTTGTTATTGTCATGCAGGGCTTGTGATTATGGCGGTCAACCTAGTTAATGGGCGATGCTATTTGACACCCGGTTGTAGAGCACCTTAGGCGAATTGAAAGATAACATGACCCCTCGACATTTTTCGGGAGATTATTCGAAGGGACACCGTTTGCAGCGTTTCATCTGAGCTAGAAGCTATATACCAAGAGGGCCCTTCTTGATTCTCTTTTGCAAAGATGCGATGGTCGCACTAATAAATTCGAGGATCGGGAAAGCCTCTCCGAGTTTCGAGACCTCAAGATGTGGCCCTCGTTCTTGAGTACAGCGTTGTGATAGCGCAGATCGTCTTTCGAAGAAGAAAACCAGTCGGTCGATTCGAAAGGGCGGTATCTATAAAAACATACGAGAGACAGAGACTCCATCAAGAGCATTCTGGTGCAACTTGTTCGACGGAGGGGAGAAGAAGATAATTTTTGTCAAACTCGATGGTGTACCTCATGGACGTGAGTCCCTCTTCCCAAATACATCATGCTCGGTTCGAGCTGGATCGTTGATTACGTCGATGATCTACCGACCATGGGCGTCTGCGCGTATGGGCGCGAGCGGACGCACTAAGTGGCTTATGGAGGATATTCCAGCAAGCTGCCTGAGTGCAAGATAGATGCTCGGGAAGAAGACTCAACACAGGGTACATTAGCTGGTTGCTCGGTCGGGCTTAACGTCTGGTTTTACTGAGTGACGGAACGGGAAGAAAAGTCCGCTTTAGCAAGGTCCCAAGGATCGCTGCTACGGTGAAAGTATTCTAGGAAGCGGCGGTGAGAAACCGACTTGTCATCGCTCGATGGGAAAGAGGTAATAAATCATGGACAATGTTTAAACATATTATTTAGTGTTTAACTTTAGTATTACCGTTTAAAACTTATTCATACTTGGTTTTAAATATTTTTGTTCTCCGTTTAAATATATTCTATAACGTTTAAAATATATAACCAATCTGTTTAAAATATAGTTTTTACAGTTTTAAAATGAATGATTTCGCTAACATTGTTTGGTTTTACATATGTTAGTTTCCCGAGATGGTTCCGTCGAATCGTTTGAAGAAGAAATATTTATTGGGGACAATCGAGCGGATGGATGCTATCGCTCCGAACCACTTGCTCGAAGACGGGATGAGAGGCGGCCTCTATCGTGCAGCGCTCGACGCAGATTCTCCTACTTCCCGACCCACGCACGCACGCAATCCTCGACGCCTGAGAAACTCTCCCCACCCCCGGCAGATTGCAACAACCCCCTACCACGACAACGCAGGGCCCCCGACCATGGCAGCCCTCTCGGGCCGTGGCGTAGCCCAGCCGGCGACATTAGGCAAAAATATCACCGTAACTCTTATGCAGCGTGCTGCGAGATATTGATGACCGAGTTTCTCGGGCTCGTACGCTCATGTTGAGGCAGCGGAAGGGACGTTCGCAACCGACTGCGCCATCCTCCAAAGAACCGGGTACCGGGATGAACGAGGCGTCGAATTTGACGACGACGACATCATCGGGAAGGTCGTTCCAAGACGGCCACATTCGAAGAGACTTGCGAAAAAGAGGAGAACAATCACGCCTCGCTCTACCGTGCGACGACGATGTAAACAATAGCAACATCATCGGTGGTCGATGTCTATCGAAGTCATCGCCGTTGATGACATGGCTATGACGATGGAAGCCTATCGTAGATGATGTGGCTGACTGCCGCGGTTGAGAAGGTCGTCAACTCTCTTCTTAATGAATCGATGGACCCGGTGGAACCGGTTGCCAAGATCGCGGCGATCAAAGATGGACAGCAATCCCTTGCGGATCAAGAACAAGCTAGGGTGTGTCTCCCAATCGATGTCGTAGTCGCTGGCCACGGTTGAGAAGATCGTTGAACTGTTGCCGCTGGCCGTGGCCGTGGCGGCGATCGCAGACGGCAAAGATGCACAATCCCACCACAAATACAACCATGTAAGGATGTGTCTGCGGTTGATGTTGTCGCCGTCGCCCCGCATCGAAGCCGTGCGGAATCCCACAACAAGAACAACCATGTAAGGATGTGTTCGCAGCTGATGCTCGTCGCGTCGTCCCTCGCGATCGAAGGAAGACGCTCTGGTCTCGAACACCGTGAAGGTGCAATGGCATGACTCCCATGAAGACCCCGGACCGAAAGCAACGAGGAGATGATCAAGGCTAATCAACAATGGGACCAGACTGGGCTGAAAAAGCTTTTTATTCCCATGGGTTGCACTGTCTCGTCTTAACAAAATATGAGCAGGAGTTGATGAGGATCTTCCTCAACTGCTCTATGGACGGGTAAGTCTTAAGTTTTTATGATAGTGTTTAAAGTTTTTATTATAGTGTTTAACGATTTTCTAATGGTGTTTAATGTCTTTATGTTATCATTTAATTTTTCTACTTAACGTTTAATTATATATAATATCATTTAACAATTGATAATATCATTTAAACATTTACAATATGGTCTTATTATATCTCGTTATCGTTTAACCTCGACGACTCGTCGTGTGGAAGAATACTGACGTCGACATCCACATGGGACAAATTGTACACGGGCTGAGGGGAAGGAGATGGTCACGAGATGATGTGATGGATGCTTTCGTGTCATAATACAAAAGTCGCCGAGCAAAGAGCCATATCCTTACAAGCAGCGCCTCCATCACCAGACCGCTTGCGCTTTTTATGTCAAAGCGAGGGACAGCGCACATGAAACAATTATGGCTATGGTCGGGGATGCTTTCGTAGCAACTCTGCACGTAAGTTCAAATTGTCATCCTCCCGATAATCATGAATGGCCACTTCCATGTCGTGCGTCCTCGACAATGATAAACAAGAATACAGGCATTATTCTTCATGTCCGGGAGTACGACAAAGGCGCTGGACATGGTAAGTCCTTTTAATTATGTCCGATTAATAGTGTTTGGTATTTAATCGGGTATTCTAATCTCAACTTGCATATCTTGACAGCGGAATCTATTCGACAATTGTGTCGATATGGAGTTCGGTGAGTCGGCGACGGCAAAGTACCCACTCTTGCACGACATGGAAACCCCACGCCAGAAACAAGGAAGCGTCGATTGCGTGCGCTACGTCATGCGGTTTTGTCGAGCAATTACTTTGGGGTGAGAGATTCACGACTCACGCAAGCAGGACGTTCCTTACCTCAGTTAAGATATGTTATCCGCGATACTTAAGGAGGGAGGCGTACGGCGTCCATGACAAAGGGGTCGTCACTGGCGGGTTAAGATTTGTGACCCGAAGAACATGTCTTGTATATCTCAATGTCGATTTTGTTTTCGAATGTAAACACGGATATTCAATTCATTGTTTTCGTTTCAGAATAACATGACTTGTATATCTCAATGTAAATTTTGTTTGTTTTCAATTGTAAGACAGGTTAAATTTCATTCAGTTTTATTTCATTGTTTAATTTACGTTGTAATTGTGTACATTTCCTTTTTCATTGTTTAAATATACCATATATCGTTTAAACATCGGTTGAAATATTTCAAATTACGGATGTATCCGTTTAAAATAACAATGTCTACGTTTAAATACATTCAATTCGTTGTAAAGAGTAAGAGTTTAAATATGGAAAGTTTCCCATCAATACACTGATGTTTCCCTATCGCCGATGGTCTTATTCTGATGCCTAGTCGTGCAGTTTCATTACAAGATCGTCGATTGTGACCGGATCCATGGCGGCAGGCTGCGATGTAACTTCGCGGACATCAAAGCGCTTGCGACTCGATCCTCTTTCGTCTAGGCCGCCCAGTGCCTTCTCGTCGCGAGTGATGCATGAAGCGAAGCTCACGATTTCCGTCCGAAGGCACATCGTACGTCGGGTATGGGGAATATAGCTTCCTTATCGCCCTGGGTTTGTAATTGTCGACGGTGAAGTACCCGCTAATAAATCGATGTATCGTTGGTGTTTATCTGCGTTATTGCAGCGTAGGCGTGTTTGCAAGGGATACCATAAACTTGCCACCTTCGACATGAACAAGGATTCGATGGCGAGATCTATAGAGTTCTTTGCGATGCTGGTCGATCGCCGTAGCGATCATCGACACAGACGACCAACACGAAGATTTTGGTACATCTCAGACAATGATCTCTACCCGAGATATGCGTCCGGGCATAAGTAGGTCTCCCCATTTGTTAAAGCTTGCTCACGCCGGTTTACATAACATGCGCATCAAATTGAACTTGGCAAATAAGGTTAAACAAAAGGCAGTGATGGTTAAATAATTCAGTAAACATGTTTAAACATTATTGTAAATATTTAAAGCGAAAAGGATTAATATTTAAAAGTCGAGACAAGTGTAATTAAACAAAGATTGAGAATGTTTAAAGGGTAACACTAAATGTTAAGTGTAAACCAACATTCGCAGACCTTATGGAGTCGACCAGTTTTCAGATCAGCGGTAAATGGCAGGCTTCCTTGATCCAAGCGTTGAGCGACTCAGCGATGTTTGAAAACATCTCACCCCAGCGATCACCTACTGAATAGATAATTCGACCAATGTGCCATATCAGATTTATTAATCAACCGGTGATAAGCTTCGGGTGATGTGGCATCGCGAGTTCATTCACGGTATCATCAAAAATCTTTAGCCGTGGATGCCCACGCAATAATGGAAGCATATGAGACCAGCACTCCTCCCTCAATGCCTTTCCCAAGTCCGACATTGGCTTTCGTAAAATTGGCCGCCCAAATGTCGAAGCGGTATGCATGTGTCGAAGAAGGAAGACTCTCGTGACTGCGCTCACAAGGCCCTTGGACACGTCCGAGCCGAAGGTAATTATCTCATGATAATCTCCGTCCTCGTATAAAGCGTCGCCTAACTTAGATATGAACCAAAGTCGATTGGCATCGGTCTCGTTATCGGACTATACGAAGGCGGCGTGGAAAAACCATTGTTTCCATCTTTCCTCTGGCACTCGATGAGTGTACGCGATATTTTTTCAAGGAGGTGGGTACCATCGAGAAAAGCGACGGCTGCACTGCAAAGCCCTCTTGAATCCCACAATACCGCAGTGAAAGAAAGAGATACGCGTTTAAAGCGATCACCGTCTCTTTCCACGATCGCATGACTGCTCAGGGATTTGTCTCGTACCACCTTATCCACATACCAAAAGCAAGCGATCGTGGTGGAGATGTCATTCTAGTCGAGGACCACCCGGGCATACTCTTTTTCCCAACCAAGCACCTTGTATGGTATGTGGACACCATGTTCCATAGCATGTCCCTCGAATGTCGATGGCCTTATACGAGGGGCGGTCCTTGAGCTTCAGATCACTCGTGCGCTAACCCGTTTTTGGGCGCTTTTCGGATGTGACGCTCGAACCTATGCCATCACCGCAAGTGTGTGACGGGTTGATTGTCTTGATTACGAAAAGTATTTTTTGTTATACTCTTTTTGATGCGTGAGGCGCCAGCGATAACCAGTCGGTAGCATTCCACGATCGCCCGATGTTTTTTCGTTCTTTATGAATTTGAAGTCAAAATTCCTTTTAATTGCATGATTTGAAAATACATTCCTGAAATGTTCGACAAACGTCAAAAAGCGTTGTCAATATCCAGCGGCGACGCGAGAATGATCGGCGAGGAAGGAAGATATCCCACGCGTCGAGGTCAGCCATGGGGATGAGCAGGGAGCACTCGCGAATCGAATTCTTGCCAACACTTCGATCGAATGAAAAAGATCAATATGTTAGCGAGAGAATATAATGTTTAAGTGATAATGACAATATTTAAAGCGTTAAATTAAATACTTAGCGATTAACTAATAACGTAAGCGACTAGTACTGAGATGTTAACCGATGACGGACATATTTAAACACTAATGACCCCGAGACAACTGGAGCAATTAAAAGAGAAGGAACTTCTGACGAGTAAAACTCGTTTTTCATTAGAGATTCGACAATGGCACATTTTACGTCTCGTCGATAAGATCAACTACATCACATTTGAAGATGGAGTGCACGCTGACACATCATGTGGAATTCAACATCGTTTTTCTATTGAGGCGAAACCGTTTTTATATCCATCGGTGTGATGAACTTAACCACGACAGAGAGAAACTTGAGACCCCCATCGCTCACATATCTCATCTAACACCAACTCCCAAAGTACGAAGTAGTGAACATTAGCACTCTTCCTCACTGTTGAATCTAGCAATACCACAAAAACTCTCCATAATATATCGGTGAAAAACAAATCGTACAAACCAAATGAAATGAAGAACAAAAATAAGCCGAAGAAGAAGAAGAAGAAGAAGAAGAAGAAGAAGATGTAAACAACAAGCAGTCGGATAAGCGAACAAAAAAAGTGCATATTTATATCATCTATCGCGATGAAGACAAAAAGTGCATAGAGGTTAGACTAGGCGTGATGTGATTGGGCGGTATTTTTCCTCCATCCCGAGGAGCAAAAAGGAAAAATATATATCATTTGTCGCGATGAAGACATATTTAATAAGTACGCTTTCGACATGAGATGTCTGTTTAAGCGTCGAGCTTTTTATGTTTTAAAGCAGGATACATATAGTGTTTAACATAACGATTCTTGGTTTAAATAAAAGTCTATATCATGTAAATAATCAGTAAAAGCGTTTGGGTATAATACTCCTAGTTGGTCCCTCTACTTTTCTCTCTCTTCCTTTTGGTCCCTCTGCTCGAAATGCTCCCGAGCTAGTCCCTCTGCTTTTGAAAATGTGCTCGACTTTAGTTAAAAATGCTCGACCCGGTCCCTCTGCTTTTTGAGAATGTGCCCTTGGTCTCTCTGGGGTGGGCACATTTCTAAAAAGTGAGAGGGACCCGATCGAGGCATTTTCTACAAGTGTGTACATTATTCAAAAAGTGAGATGAGTCGAGGGCATTTCTGATGAAAAATCAAAAAGAGGAAGAGAAAAAATCTGAGGATATTTAGTGATTAAAAATATAGTGATTTAAGCTGTTTAAAAATATATGTTATTGTTTAAATTGAATGCTTTCATTGACGTCAGCGTTGAAGATGGGTACCTCTGGAGTCATCTGTTTAAACATCTTTATGTATTTTTCTTAAACACCGTTATCGTTGTTTAAAAGAGTAACTTGAGTATTGTTTAACTTTTTATTGTTTAGAATGGCGTTCTTTTGTTTCCCACATTGTTTTTACTAGGTCTCTGTTTAAATTTCGAGGAAGTTAACATTCGAAATAAGCTTGTTTACGTTTTTATTTATAAAACATTTACAACATTCTGACAACGTCCTCTCGGGACTTTGGACACTCATGACTTGACCCTCAGTATAGCGAAACAAGTATGCCATACATTCGAATGCTCACGGCGGTTGCGTAACATACGCATCAACTTGAACTGCACAGCGTACAACGTTAAAAAGGTTAAACAAACACATTCATGAAAATGACTATTAATCAATGTGTCATGGTGGGACTTAGCGAAGATCACGATAGTTAAACACGAGAGCGTAATAGTTGTACAGCTGGCGTAATATTCTTTAAAAGCGGTAACAAAAAGTCTCAAGTGATAAATATCAACCCGTCTTAAAGGATGTTTCTGATCTCCTCCTCTAGAGAATCCTCATGATCACGATACATGTGAAAACTTTCTTTTCTTACCCAAGTCAGCAGCTCGCTAATTGCTTGCCCGTCGTTCACGTGGAGAATCCCTGCGATTCGAGGCGATTATGCGAGCATTTTACGCTGGGCGGGGAAAAGATAGTTTAACATGTGCGTGATTCGCAGCGATGATTCTCGAGATAAGGAAGGAGGTTCACGAAACATCCTTTGAGATAGAAGTTACATCTTGAACTTCGTTTGACTCCGATGAAATATCATCTGCGAAGGCGGATGGCGAGGAGGAAGAGGATGATGATGAGGGACGGCGAGGAATGGTTGTCCATGGGAAGGGTTCTTCACAGTTATTTATGGTGTGAAAGTCCATGGCGGTGACTCTTCATGTCAGAAAAAAAGTTAAGCGCACGATGGACCGACATTGGTGATGACAACGAGCGGGTGTTCGGATATTTATGTTACCGTGCGTAAAATTAATGCAGTCATTAATTCTTATCTTGCGGGATACTCATACCTTACCACCACGCCGTGCCACTGCCAGACAATTCGAGATCAAGCGAAAAAGATCACCGTTTCTACGGAGACTTTTGAGAATTTACATGTTAATATGAATAGTTATACATGTGAAGATAATGTTAAGCGGAGATGACAAGTATTAAGCGGATATGACAATTAGTAAACATATTAGTAATATATTTAAGCGGATAATAGCAAATAGTTAAACATTATTTAAAATATACAAATAGATAACCATAAGCAGGAAGAACTTTATAGCGAAATGAACTCGTTTTCAAGCGGAGGCAACGATGGCACATGCTGCCTCGACAATAAAATCGACTACGACTCATTTGAAGATAAAAGTGCACTTGAGCCAATCCGATGGAAATCAACTTCATTTTCGTTGGAGAAACCAGATTTATATATTTGGGGTATGATAAACTTCGCGAGACTACAAATGAGTACTTTGCATAATAAACACTGCGGAATGGTCAGCTGATAGCAATGAAGAGATTCTCTTGTATTACTGAAAGCCGCGGGCGAAATCGAACAACTCAAATGAGGAGAACAACAAGATGTAATGCAACTCCTAGGCATTGTCTATCGAAGCAGAGAGAAAGCCCTTGAAAAGGTTGAGCATGATGTGATTTGGCGCTTTCGCTTTCCCACCATTTTCAAGTGCAAAAATGGGATTTTGCAGCGTGGACCCATTTGAGTGAGCAGTGAGGGGTAAAGAAGTTAAGCACTAGCTGGAAGTGTCGGGGTGTGTAAAAAGTAGGAGGGGTTTTTGGGAAGTTTGAAAAATTACGAGGGGTGAGTAATTTTCCT
>NC_052487.1:15915357-15999124 GCF_009730915.1 Dioscorea cayenensis subsp. rotundata | reverse complement strand
TCTTTAAGTATTACCTTAAATTGTACATCAACAACAATAGGCCCACCATGTTCCATTTTTTTCTACCAGGTGTGATTTATTAAAAACAGGTAAAAGTCTCGGTTAGTAAATTAATCTTAAAAATACATAATGAATATATGTATCAAGAAAATTTGTAGTAGTTCTCCTAACAAATATAAATTTTTTGGAAAAGAAAATAATAATATCTCAACTGCCTAACTTTTATTAAAAAAATTATAATTGTGCAAGAATTTCAAATAGTTATTTTAATGAGCTTGGATTGTGCAACAACTAACATTATCCTATTTTTTAAATAAAAGGTTTTTTACTATTATATCTCTATAACCATTATCTTATTTAAAAGAGTTTTTACATGTTCCAATCAAACTTTTTAGATATTTTTGTTTTATAAAAAAACCTTCATTTGTTTTAAATTTCCATAATAATATTACCATCTGAGATTTTCAAGAAGTTTCTTTTAATTTAATTATAATAGAAATTAAATCCAATAATTTCCACTTATATGAACATTAAATACATATATTAATGTGACCCATTGATTAGGCGCCTCTAACGTTTAACACAAAATAATAACGAAGTATTTATTTGACATTTATATCGGAATTAATATGATTAGGAATATTCTTATTTTATATATTTATATATATAATTATAATAATAATATCTATTAAATGATTCTCATCAAATTTTAGTAGGGAAAATATTTTTTTGGAAACATATAATATTAACAATAATAATGATGATGATAATATACCGAATTCCTTTAACAGCCATTTTTTTAAACATCACCAAGTTGTAATAAACAAATCTTAAATCAATGGAATTAAACATCATAATAAAGTGTTGATATGATCCTAAGTAGTCAAATGGTTTTTAAAATTATCATAAAATAAACATGGAGGATGTTAGTTATTAAAATTAACAAATAAAAAAAAATCATAACTAAAAGATTTACCTAATCTTTGATAGCCTTAGTCAGCCAACCTTCAAACAATGTGTAAAATGTGTGGGCCAAATGTGAAAGCATTGAGATGGTTTTATAAGCAATGGATGGTAGTTGAGGTTAATTTTATCTAATTAATGTACATGTACATGAGAAATCAAAGCAATTTAAATGCAATGTCAGGATAAGATCACACATGCAACATACTATACACATGTCAAAAATTGTGCCGATTCCATCCAATAGTGGGACCCTGTAAAATTAATTAACATCAGGATTGCATTTACTATCAATTGAATGGCATAGATAAAAGATTATTGGGTTTGCAAAGATAAACGGCCAATTCCTATTTAAAATGTACTGGACTACTAACATGTCAGCTCTATTCAATTTGTGCCATTAAACTTATATGTAAAAAATCAGAATCCAATCCAAATCTAAACAAAGATTTGGATTTTCAAAGATATGATTTCCTATAAATAAAAGTACAAATTCTATCCAGTTCATATCAACTTCATACTTATCAGACAAAGATTTGGATTTTCAATTTCCTATAAAAAGAGTACAATGCTAACGTGTATATTCTATCCAATTCATATATCAACTTCATACTTATCAGAGAAAATCATAAGCTAAAACAGATCGCTTATGGGAAGCAAACAAAGCATATAAACACTTTAAAAACCTTTGTTAGCAACCTTACAAAAATACATTCAAACTTTAATTCAAACTTTAATGGACATAAACAGCTTGAGCCTTGAGAGAAGCAAACAGATAAATTTAGAAAGTCATATGATCCCTGGTCACATTAAAATCATTTATATTGATGGTTTTGTGCAAGATTGAAGAATAGTGTACGCTCTACAATTCTAAAATCCCTACTCCATCTTATGCACTTAAATTAATAACAAGAGAGAATCAGACATGCATTTTTCATGAGGACAACGATATCAAATAACACTATTGTTGTGTTTTTTTTATGATTTTCACTTTTCATCAAGATTGAAGAATAGAGCATAGTCTACATTTCCACAACCTTCAATCAATTTAATGAACTTAAATTTACATACACTGCAAAAGCATTATGGTCTCTAATAACATTGAAGCCATTTGTTTGATGAACAAACAAACATTGAAGAACAGAATATGATCTACAGTTCTACAGGCCCTACTAAATTTAATGTAACTTAAAATTACGGCAAGAGAGATCAACAAATTTATATTCCATGAAGACAATAATGTCCAACAACACTAAAGCACTGAAAAACCGAGAATGGTTTATAACCCTCACTCAATCTAATGAACTTAAATCTACAGCAATTGAGAAAAATCAACATTCAGACTCGATAACAGAGGATGTTTTACAATAAATCAATCAAAAACTTCTCTTTATGGAGCTCAAATCAGATACACATAAAGGATAAAGAAAAGAAAAGCAAAAACTATCTATTCAATGTGTAGAGACTATAAAGAAAAGTCATCAAAATAAATAAATAAAATACCATTTTCAATTGTCACGCTAAAGAAGAAGAAGAAGGCAAGCTCTGAGCTTTAGAAGGAGGAGAAATCAATGGGCCATGGCGAGAGGAGGTTGGAAAAGTTTTTTTTTGGTTGGGGAGAGCGAGCATGGCGGTGTGATTGAGGATGGTAAAGGATGGAACGGAGGTCTTCAGTGTGGATGAAGCCAGAGGCGGCAAGCTGGCGGACGGCGTAGAGGTAGAAAGTAAGGTAGCCCTTGTAGAACTTGAAAAGGACAAGCTCACAGCCGCTGAGGGCATGGATAAGCTTTTTTGTTGATATCACCGTGGGAGAGAATGGGAGGCCAGAGGTGATCAATGGCGGACTTCATACATTCAGTCTCGAAGACAAAGAGAAGTAACTTGGGTTTGTTGGTACCGAGACTTAGGGTTAGGGTATGGCAAGCGTGGTGGGTAAGGATGGTGAAGTTGGTGGGGAGATAGGCGGTGGTGGAGGGTAATGGGAAGAAGAAGGAGGAAGGGGCAAGGATCGGATGGAAGGAGGGATGGTGAGGAGGCGGAGAAGCTCAAGAGGGGCCAAAGCTGCTGCCTTTGACGGAAGAGAAGGGCTTGAAGTGGGGGTTCTCGTTCTTGTGCTTTGTCTTCGTCTTCTCCTTCTCATTGTCCTTCTTTTTGTTCTTCTTCTTCATCTTCATCTTTTTCTTCTACTTCTTCTTCTTCTTCTTCTTCTTCTTCTCGTCCTCATCCGCCAACAAACCCTAGCAGGGGAAAAAAAAAGAGGACGGGGAGATTTGGAAATTTAGGATTAGGGTTTCAGCTATAGGGTTGATGAAGAGCTAGAGGGGTGGCATACTGAGCCAGACTTAGGGTTAGGGTATGGCAAGCGTGGTGAGCGAGGATGGTGAAGTTGGTGGGGAGATAGGTGGTGGTGGAGGGTAAGGGGAAGGAGAAGGAGGAGGGGGCAAGAATTGTATGGAAGGAGGGATGATGAGGAGGCGGAGAAGCTCGAGAGGGGCCAAAGCGGCTGCCTTTGACGGAGGAGAAGGGTTTGAAGTGGGGGTTCTCGTTCTTGTGCTTTGTCTTCGTCTTCTCCTTTTCATTGTCCTTATTCTTCTTCTTCTTCTTCTTCTTCTTCTTCTTCTTCTTCTTCTTCTTCTTCTCGTCCTCGTCCGCCAACAAACCATAGCAGGGAGAAAAAAAGGAGAACGGGGAGATTTGGAGATTTAGGGTTAGGGTTTCAGCTAGAGGGTTGATAGGGAGCTAGAGAGGTGGTATACTGAGCTGCAGGAGCCGAGGAACCAGTGCGGACCACTTGAGTAAGCAAATCATGTCAGTGCAAAGTGGATGCCCATGAACGGATGAATGGTGGTCTACTTTTACTTGTGCAAACCATAAAAAGATATGGCAAGACACATTACTGCATGGTGTATATGGCCGGTACACTCACTCGCGGATATTCATAAATGTTATTGTTGGCACGTTGTTATTGGTCTAGTGACTAATTATGGCAAACAGAAACGGACTTTAACATGGACTAGCGGAGGTATATGTGATGCTTTTTATCAAACTCATTAAAAAAAACAAACACCCAACCAATACGAAAGAGCCAAATGTCCTCTCAGGAATCAATTGAAAGAGAAGATATTTAGGGGATAACTTCAAGAGTAAGTATATATATGTTTTATAAAAAAAATCTATTTTAAAATTTTTTTAGGAATTTTAGTTATTTGTAACTATGAACGGGGCGGGTTGTTTATAAAAAAAATGTGACAGGGCGGGGCGGGGCGGGCGGGGGATGGTAGAGGCATAACCTACCCCGCCCCACCTCATTGCCATCCAGTTCGGGGATCATAGAGACGTGCCGCACCCCCACCCCGCCCCACCCCCATTGTCATTCCTACTTTTGTAGCACGGACCGGGTCCGGGTCCGGGTTCAACATTTAGTGAACCGGATCCGGGTCAGGGTTCGGATCAGGCATTTAGTGAACCAGAACTGACAGGTTGGCCCGGCGAGTCTAGTTAACCGGCCCATGCCCCCCTCTAAGTGGGAGTAATTGGTTTTAGCTTGGTGTTTTAAATCTCAAACCAAACAAAAGATTTTTTTTAATGTGGTATTTGAAGTTACATTATAACTTCAAATACCACAAAATAAACACTACCTTTAGTGTTTGTCTTGAGTAACAATTTTTGTGCTCATGTTAACTCCTACTCCTTTATTCTGCTATTTTTTTATAAGAGTGTCGGCACTTCTTGTCTCCCTATCTGCCTATTTGTTAGTTGTCATTTGTTCTACACTAGGGCCATTATGTCTTAAGTTATGAAAATATTTCTTTTGAGTTGGTGGCGTTGGTTTTGGTTTGATTTTGTCATGGATTTTTGTTTTAATGGAAAAATGATAGGCATATTTATAGGTGAAAGAAAATAATTATGAGTTGATTTTTGCAAACTAAAGATAATAATTATAATTTTTGATTGGGGGTGTTAGCTTCTTATTTTGTAGGCTTTTAAATTTGACGGTAAATTGAAGTTAATGTGGTTGAAAATCTAGCTTCATTTTAACTTTTTTTTAATTTCTTTCCTCTTCACCTGAGCGGGACACTACTAGTTAGATGGTTTCACTGTTTCTTTAATCATATGTGGAGATATGATTGTTGATATTTTGGTGCATGGATTTATCTAGCTCGAGTTATGCTCTTCATAAATAAACACTTATTCTGTGATCTCAGGCTTTCAGTTGAATGCATGGGTAAATCACAAGATTTGATTAAACTGAGTCATTTTTCATATCTTGTAGGTATAATTCAAATGGCTAAGTTTCTACAAGCAAAGAGAATTGTATCTTGCAAAACATTGGTTGAGACTATCAACTCCTCTAGAAGAATTTTGGCTAGCCAAGCCCCAACTCTGTTATAAGATGTGAACCATTTTAGTGTTGATTAATGTCCTTTAGACGAGCCTGCTTTGAGGGTATCAGAATTGCCATTGATGAGAAATTGCAATCAAGTGGCTTTTCCTTGTTCACCACTAGAAAGTTGCTTCCCCTATCATTCCCAGGAAGTGGAACAAAGCAAAGCAGTCAACCTCTCCTCTCTTCCTCTTCTGCAGAAGATCATCATCCTGCTCTCACCATCTCCAAGAAGAACACAGTTACCCTTAATCCTATGCTAAAGTTTCATTCCTTTCATTCCTCCTCTTTTGTGACCAGAGTTTTTTGAAGAACCACTTGGATTTTCTCCATAAAGAATTTAGTCCATCAAGGAAATGGTGCCACATCTCAAAATCCCAGAGTCAGTGTTGGAACCGTGGAAAGACTTCAGCCTCATGGCCCTTCCTATTATGTGATACTTGCCGAAGTGTGCAACCCATAGACCCGTCTGTGGACTACTTCCAAATATTTGGTCTGTAAGTATGCCCATGGAAATAGTTACAATATTTTCCTTTCATTTCCTTGTACTCTTTTAGTGCCCTTTGATTCCTAGTTCATTACGTAATGCAATGTGAGAATAGTTCATTATTGAAAGTTTGGGTAGACTTTTTGTTTGTATAATCACATCACATGCCTTCATGCATATATATGAAATGGTTTTTATGTCAGACGTGTCTCTATTCAATTCCAATGGCCAATTATGGAAGCATAATCTTTGTGGAACAAATGCAAATGTGTGGGTTTCCTTAGGGCCATACATCAGTTTTTAAATGTAAGTAGAATTGCCTTTCACTCTAGTTAATTTTATCACAATAACATATTGGTTGTTTGCATGGTATTTTTAATAGAATTCAAAGTTTCTATCATTCTAATCTACAAACCTCTTTTTAAAAAAAGGTTAAATTGTAGGATATCAAAATTCCTGGTGCTTCCCTTTTCATGATTTTATTATGGCCTTCTGAATTCATGGTTATCGTTGTCACCTACTTATATTAGATAATGCCTTGTATTCAAAAGGGCAAGGTTCAATATAAGGTGATGAATCCTCAAAATGAAGTATACTTTCTTTCCGAAATAAAGCCACATTTCATCAAAAAGAAGTTTGTGTAGAACAAGAAAATTTATTATGGTTTCTGATTTTTTTTTCCTTTTTCTAATTTGCCTCTTTCTTTCTTGCCTTTTCTATTTATGCTAGCATATGCATGGTTGCAAGTTGATAATTAAAGTTTCCAGTGTAGACGTGTGTGAGAGATGGTCACATTTTGGACAAAAATAGTGACATACAGTAGAAAATCTATTGCAGTGGAAACATTTTGGATGGTCTGCATATATAAAATTCATGAAGCAAATTTGAAAATAATCTTGGTTTGATGTGAAGAGAACTTTTTATCTTTTATTGCATTGGGTGCTCTAATACCATAGGACCTGCCATACTTGATGGTTCTCCCGCTTTCCATAACAGTACTAGTTACTCGAGGGCTCATTGTATTTTTACTTTTATAGGGAGAGGACATATGAGATAAAGCACAATATTCTAGAAGGAAAATACAAAGATTGGCAGAAGAAACTACATCCTAATTTAGTTCATTCAAAATCTAAGGTTTGGGGGCAAAATTACTTTGCTTAGATGTAGACGTAGAATGTATTTTAATGCTCATTACTTTCTCATATACTTGTTACTTTATTCTTATGTTTTGAAACGGAAAGAATGGACTTTTGCTACAGAACAATCTGCTCGTGTTATTTATGTATACCGTACACTTAGTAAACCACTATCAAGGGCATTGTATCTAGTATTCATTCAAATCTTTGGTTTTTTATTATAAATATCCTTTTTTCCCTTTGTGGAGTGTTAGTCAACCATTCATTGTTGTGGTATTGTATCATTAGAAATTTTATTCAATTTTGACAATTTTACAACCATTCAAACATATAAGGTATGGCTTTTGTTGGATAAGATACCCTTAATAATGGTATTTCTAGTCCATAAAAAGGTAATTATATGGAATTTCCAATGTCACTAAAGTGTGAAGGACTTTTGGAGATGCTGAAGGTGCAAGAACTGGATTTTCTTGAAGCTTATGTGTGCTTTCTTTCAAGAAAGTTTCATCAGAATCTAATATAAAGTAGCCCATAGTATAGCCTCTGATAGATTCAATTTTGTTATTTTACATTAGTAAGAATAACATATGATGTAGCATAGTGCAAAATTATGCATCTATTGATGGCGATGACAATGTTTCAAACCGTTATAGAATGTAGTTTTGGTTATGTATCAATTAATTTCCTTTTCAGTAACCATTTTTTTTCACTTTCCCTAGTTACAACTTGAGGGTTTTCATGTTGATAAAGAGAAAACATTGACATATCCAGATCTACTTTTTGAGCTTGTGACTATTTTTGGTCCACAACCAACAAAACTAGCACATAAATTTTGATTTAAAATGATGTGTATCATCTGGCCTAGGAATTTTGCGCTCGCCTATGCTTACTAATTGGGAATGCTTTGATTCCTTCTTGTCTCCTATTGCCAACTTAGTGTTTGAATGAGTTTCATCTTCTACTGATGTTCTCATTTTGATTTGATATTTCTTTTAGCATCCTTAGTGGTAAGTGTCACGGTCCTCCCGATCACACCAATGATCACCGTGCGGCACTCGCCACGCCACCAAGGCACCAAGACAGCCTACAAAGAACATGGGACAAAACAACCCAAGAAAACAAGCAAGCAAGGATGCCTATCAAGTAAACAAGGCATACAAGCATACAAGCATTATCAAAGGCATCCTATCCAGGGTCCAAGGAGTCCCACTCGCCAACACACAAAGATACAAGGAATTATGAGCCTAAGACAGGGATATAGAGAGAAAAGATAAACTTTCAATAGAAACAAACCAAGTTACAACATGAGCCCATATGAAATAGCCATGACCTTCATTCAACCCAAAGAATGAAGATGAACAAGACCCAAGAGCTAGCTTCTCTCCTTAAGCTAAACTCTCTCTTCTGGTTCCCTAGCTGCCCCTTACCAAGAGGAAGGAAGGGGTATATATAGCCAAACCCCATCCATAGATAAGGACACCAAGCCTTTGATCCAATGTTGAGATGTGCTAAGTTGTCTCATCACAACAAGCACAGTGCTATAGTGCGAGAAAACACACTGCTATAGTGTCCCAGACTCATTCGGCCACCATCAGGATCGTACTACAGTCCCGCGCAATGGCACTGTTAACCTGCTCGGTAACTGTCTCGGTATCACCCGGCCAACGGGCCCCAGCCTACCAGTAGCGCCCGCCTGTCAGCCCAGTGCACCGATGCCTATTGGTAGTCAGTCTGGCTCTCGGCCGCCTCTCTCGGTAATGACACTCAGTAATGTCAAGCTGGCTCATGGCTGGCTAAGAGCTCCTGCTCTGCCCTCCCAATCCGCTGATCAACCGTACAAGTCCATCCGACCATACCGCCGATACTAATGCCGATCTGGCTCATTTGGCCCATACTTAGCCAAATATTAGTCCCTTAACCTATGATCATCCGATCATACCGGTCCCTTGGTCATGATCCCATAGCCACACGCATCACGCCATGTGCGCTGCACGGCGAGCTCTCGGTAACGCGCGGCATCATGCCCGCGCACCCCTCGCTCGGTACTCCTGAGCTGGGATTCTCGATCATGCGAGGTAATGACTCGCATATAGGCCACCGGACGACTAACGTCTTGTTTGGACTTGGATTTTGACCCATCTTGGCTTCATTGGTCATCCTCCCTTGGCACGGAATCACCCTCCGCCGAGCGCATAAGGTAAAACCCTTACAGTAAGTTAGGTGGTGTTTAGTTGGATGTAAGTTTAAATGCAATGGATTTTCAATAACAATGTAACTTAAAGTACTTGATTTTTAAAATACAATGCAACCAAATTTTGTGTTTAGTTGGATGCACTTAGAGATGCTATACTATAAAATTTTATGTTTGGTTGGAGAGATTTGTTATAGATATGTATGAATATATGTGTGTATATACATATTTACTTATATACATATACTTCCATATTTGCATATGTATATTTATACAAACATAGATATTTATGTTTATATATATAGTTATACACATTCTTATACAAGTATATAAATGTATATATGTATGTACATATGTATACATAAACATACCTATATATAAATGTATATATGTATGTATGTATGTATGTATGCATAACATACCTATGTATGTTTATATATATATATATATGCATATATATGGGTCTAAGTATATGTATGTGTGTATATATGCATAGTGTATGTGTATATGTACATGTATATATTTCTATATATGTATATGCATATATGTATGTAGATATATATATATATATATGCATATACATTAATATGTAAATGCATACGTATATATACACATATATATCACTTAAGGATTTTCAACCGTTGAGATTTTGACTTACGCCTAATTTGGATGTAAGTCCAAATACATCCATGGGAGTAATTGGTTTTACTTTGGTGTTTTAAAATTCCTCAACCCAAACAAAGAATTTTTGAATGTGGTATTTGAAATTACATTATAACTTCAAATATCAGAGATGTAAGTTTAAATGCAGTGGATCTCCAGTTACAATGTAACTTAAAGTACTTGGTTTTTAAAATACAATGTAGCCAAATTTAGTGTTTGGTTGCATGAGTTTAGAGATGATGGATTATAAAATTTTATGTTTGGTTGGAGAGATTTGTTATATATATGTAAATATATATTTGTGTGTGTGTGTGTGTGTATATGTATATACTTATATATGTATACTTACATATTTGGATATGTCTATTTATACACATACATATGTATGTTTTTATATATATACTTGTACACACAATTATACATATACATATATATATATATATATATATATATATATATATGCATGTGTGTGTGTGTGTGTTTATATGCATATATGAATACATATACATATATGTATATGAGTATATATCTATATAAATATATGTATTTGTTTGTATATTTGCATATATGCATATATATATATATATATGTAAACATATTATGTATAGGTATATGTATATATGTAGAGGTATATATATATATATATATATATATATATATATATATATATATATATGCATATGTATATATACACATATATACACGTCACCTAAGGATTTTCAACTTCCGGGATTTCGACTTACGCCCAATTTGGATGTAAGTCCAAATATATCCGTGGGAGTAATTGGTTTTACCTTGGTGTTTTAAAATCTTTCAAAGCAAACAAAGGATTTTTTTAATGTGATATTTGAAATTACATTGTAACTTCAAATGCCACAAAACAAACACTACCTTAGTGTTTTCCTTGAGTAATAAATTTTGTGCTCATGTTAATTTTTACTCCTTTATTTTGATATTTTCTTTTTTTTATTAGTTATCTTTCTATCTACCTATTTGTTAGTTATCATCTATTGTACGTTGGGGCCATTATGTGTTGAGTTATGAAAATTTTTCTTTTGAGTTGGTGGAGTTGGTTTTGGTTTGATTTTATCATGGATTTATGCTTTTTATTAAATTAAAAATGAGGGCATATTTACAAGTCAAAGAAAATAATTATGAGTTGATTTTAGGAGTTCTTGTTTAATTTTTGGCGAGAGGAAACAAATGTTCCCAAAACGGGCAAAAAAAAAACTTGTGAATAATTTTGTGAAAATAAATTTAAATCATAGGGGAGTATAAGAAAACTCACTCCTCGATCAAGCTCCTCTCTTTATCCATTCGCTAGCGATCCACCCTTTGCAATGGTGGTCATTTGGATTGGAGCTTTGCAGCTGTGGCACCGTGTCGTCGTACTACGCCTGATTGTCTTCAGCTATTGGAGGGGCCATCAGGACTGTGAGGAATTGTTGTCTCTATAAGATCTCAGAATCTTCAACGAGGATTATGGCCTGCGTAGCCTCCAGGCTCTTCTCATTGGTCTTCGTCAAGCCTCTCCCATTTTCTGATTTGTTAAAACTTGGATTTCTCTTTTCTATGTGAAGATACTAGTTTTTTTTTTACTTTATTATTATTTTGAGCTGTTTTTAGATTGATATTGTGAGTGCTAACTGTATGTTGTTTCATTGGATTTTTTTTTTACGATTTTAGCACTCGACTATGCGTAGATTGTAGAATTAAAGTGTTTGTTAAGAATGTTTTCAATGTTTAATTTTTTTTAGAGGCACTGAGTGTAATTCTAGATTTTTTTTCATTTTTGGGAGACTAGATGCATTGTGCGATTGGTGTATGCTTACTAACTGGGAATGATTTACTTCCTTCTTGTCTTCTGTTGTTAGCTCAAAATTTGAATGAGTTTCTTCTTCTACTTTTGTTCTCTTTTTGATTTGATGTTTCTTTTAGAATCTTTAATGATTGTCATTAATATTATTTCAAACAATGGAATAACTTAAATCTTATGTTGGGCTTGCCCATGAAGGATCAATATGAGATGTAGAAATTATCAGATTAGTGAAAGATTGAGCCATGATCAATGTTCAATAATAAAGAATCCAAACATTAGAACCCATTAAATAGATTTGTAATTTTTTTTTTTTAGAATAATCTTGATCAAAAGGCTCAACATCACAACATCCAAATCAAGGAACCCTATAGACATAATCCAACATATTAAATTTCCATTTCTAGCTACCTTCCATATAATTTCCCTCCTAAAGTCAATGAATCCCAAAATGGATGAACACCACCGCATCATCTGAACCAGGAAATCCAATAAAAAAAATTTAAAAACACATAAAATTGCTGAGAAAAAGAGGAAGCAGAAGGCACCAACAAGATGAAGAAGAAGAAGAAGCAATACCTACCAGCTGAATAGAAAAACAAGTAGATCCAGTGAATGGTTACTTTGGAGGAGTGATCTTCTCACCTTAGTTGTATTCCCTACTTTGATCTTGAATCCCATGAATCCCTCACGTGTTTGACAGTGAGGGATTTCAACTAATGGATTTTGTTTTAGGGTTGATTCAGCCGTAAAACAAAATCCCTTATCTATAGGATTTGGAAAAATAAAGTACAAATGAAATCCTTTGAAACAAACAAAGGATTTTAACAAATCCTGGTATTTGCAAATATAATGACCTCAAAATCCAGTCAAATAAACACATCCTTAATGTTCATATAGTATCATTTAAGTTCGAGTTAATAGTTGCAGCAACCATTTTGTACAACTCATTCAGAATGCTATTGGCATAAACCCCAATTTCTATTTTACAACCCCCCGAATATAAAGGTTTTTCATTTATCTCTTGTAAATATCCACCACCAATAAACAATTGTTGTTACATCAGTAATACTCAACCTGGAAAGAAGTTGATAGATGGGTTGGGGAAGGGGCGAAAATTAAATTATAATGAGACAATGATTATAAACTATATATGATATGTATATCTTGTTAGGAAAATGGAAAGCTATGTTGTGGATACCACTGCCCTGAAAGCAAAATTTTGGCACGACCGAGATGCAATTAAGATCGTCGTTCACCTGCTAAGGTTAACATAGCTACCCCTAGACACATGCACTTGTGGTAAGGAGTTGGAAAAGTCACCAATTACCCAGAAGCCAAAGACCAAAAGGAAAGGAAAAACCAAGAGAAGAAAAAGTTTCGTATCCTTTTTAATACCCCAAAGCTTATCTTATCTTTCATTTATAAAATCTGAATATTCAGCCAATTCAAACACACATAATTCTAACTGAGAAAAATTTGGTTGTTATAAAAAAACATGCAACCAAAATTTGAAAACCAAAACAGATAAGCACTATCAGTTTGTTGAACAATTCAAACCATAATGAGACACGTTTTTTGATAAATTAAACACATCTTAAGACAACCAAGAGATTTAAAAACCTTTCTAGTATTCATTCCCAACAATCCCCCACGAATGAGTAACTAGTAAAAAAAATAATATTTTCTAGGTAATGGAAGGAATTTTATTACTTAAGCATCAATATATTTCGATTGAATTAATGTATAGTGAAAAGAGGCAACAACTTAGCTAATGAAAATGAAATGATTATTGAACTTTCAAATGTTCAAGATGAGACCCCCCAACATGTATTAACTCCTTAATGTAAGCTATTCCATGATACATTTTTATCAAAGTGCTATTGAAGACCATGCGTATATACCTTGAATTCTTATGAGTGCTCTAGAAAAAAAACTCTTTATTCTTTCATAGAAGGCGGCCCACCTTCACGCTCATATAAAATTACTTCATCAAGTCCATATCACAAAAGGACCACCCAAAGAATGAGCTATGAAGGTTTAAGAGTCCATAAGACTCATACATCACAAAAAGTCATCAATTCATTCATCAAGTCCTCACTAGGACCACCCAACACACACGGCTATAGATACAATCACAATAAAGAGTAGGGATAGAGAATACATACTCACTCTATAGGTTTTAGACCCATTTCCCTTGATGACACAAGAATAGTCGTCCTTGTTGATCCTTGGGTGAGAGGATCTGCCAAGTTCCTCTCAGTTCTCACAAATTCTAGAGAGATGACACCATTCCTTAATGGTTGCTTAACCGTACCATGTCTAATACGAATATGCCTTCTCTTGCCATTATAAACACAGTTGTTGGCAATACCAATGGAAGCTTGTGAGCCCTAATGTAGGGAGATCAATGTAGATGACCCCCACAAAGGCATGTCTCCCAACAAGTTTCTTAGCCACTCGGCCTCTTGGCCTGTTAGATCAAGAACTATAAACTTAGATTCCATGGTTGAGTGTGCTATACATGTTTGCTTGGCTAATTTTAGCGAAATAGCTCCTCCACCCAATGTGAATACATATCCACATGTAGAGCTCACCTCATGATTGCCCGTTACCCATTTTGCATCACAATATCCTTCTAACACTGTAGGAAATTTGTTAAAGTGCAACTACAAATCCATGGTACCCTTAAGATACCTTAATTGAAGATGAAGTGCATTCCAATGCTCATTGTAGGGTTATGAGTGTACCTGCTCAATCTGCTCATAGCATATGCAATGTTAGGTCTATTATAATTCATTAAAAACATAACACTACCAATGACCTTTGCATACTTAGCTTGAGACACACTATCACCTTTGTTTTTCTTAAGACACATACTGGGATCATAAGGTGTTATCAAGGGTGTCTCATCAAGCAATCAAATCTCTTTAGCATTTTCTTAATATAGTGTGATTGATTTGAAGAAAACCCATTTTCAGTCTTTCTAACTTCGACACCAAGAATTACATCAGCTTCATCCAAATCTTTTATATCAAAATGTGAAGACAAAAACAACTTGGTCTTATTAATCACATGCAAGTTTGTACCAAAAATAAGCATATTATCCACATATAAGCATATAATCACACAATGAGACACAAACAATTTAGAGTAAACACATGAATAAGATGTATTAACTTTATAACCATTACGCACCAAAGTATGATAAAATTTCCCATACCATTGTTTGGTTGTTTGTTTAAGCTCATAAAGAGATGTTTTAAGTTTGCATACCTTGTGTTTTTGATCAAGAATCACAAAGCCCTCAGGTTGTGCCATGTATATCTCCTCCTCTATATCACCATTATTAAAGGTCATTTTTACATCCATTTGATGTATCACTAGGCCGTGAATTGTTGAAAGGGCAATCAAAGATCTAATGGTAGCAATTTTAGTTACAGGAGAATATGTATCAAAATAATCTATACCTTGCTTTTGAGTATAGCCCACAACCACTAATCTAGCTTTGAACTTCTCAATTGAACCATCCAGTCTAATCTTTTTCTTAAAGATCCATTTACACCTAATAGGTTTGTTGCCCATAGGTAATTCTACCAAATCGTACATGTGGTTCGTATTAATAGAATCTAGCTCGCTTCGATGGCATCTTTTCAAAAACTAGAATCTTTTGAACTTAAAGCTTCTTGTTAGGTTTTAGGATCTTGTCAATTAAAAACATACATGCAAACTGATCATTAATCTTATCTAGGTTTTCTACTAGGAAAGCAGATAAGAAATCATGCCCAAAGTTTTTCACAGTTTTTCTTCTCTTACTTCTCCTAAGTTCATACCCAACAAGTTTAGAAGTAGAAAGAAAAGAGACAGATACCTGGTTAATATTTGAAGTACTAATGGAAGTGTCAACAACCTTGACCATAGGAAATGGATGCTCAAAGAACTCTATATCTCTAAACTCACAAATAGAATTGTCGGTCAAGCACATGAATCAATAAGCTACAATGTTATGAGAATAACCAATAAAAACACAATAAAATGTTTTTGGTCCAATATTTGGTTTTTTAAATACCAAATATGCAACCTTTGCTAAACACACCCACACTTTCAAATAGTTTAGGTTAGGTGCAAATCCCTTTCGTATCTCATAGGGTGTCTTATCCAGCTTCTTGTGAAGGACCCTGTTAAGAATAAACAAGCAGAAAGCGCGGCTTCCCCCTCACATGTTATCAGATAACCCATAACTCAACAACATAGCATTCAACATTTCCTTTAAAATTATATTTGTACTTTCTGCTATGCCATTTTTTGTTGTGGTATGCATGGTGCACTAGTTTCATGTATGATTCCATGCAATTCACAAAATTCTTTAAGAAAATATGTACCATACTCACCACCTCTACCAGACTTTATTTTTTTTTTTATCTTTCTGTCTAATTAGTTTTCAACTTTAGCTTTATATTTTAAAATATTTTAGCGGCCTCATCTTTTGATTTTAAAAGGCAAATTCTTGTGTACCTAAAAAAATCATCTACAAAAGATATATAGTATTTTTTGCCACCTCTACTCATAATGTTTTTAAAATCTGGCAAGCCAGAATATACCAATTCAAGCAATTTGGTGCACCTAGATGTGATAGGTTTCAAAGACTTTTTCACAAATTTTGCTTCCACACAAACTAAACATTTAAAATGATCACTAGCCTCAAATACATTTATAAGATGTAAATTTTAAAGCCTTTTAATGGATGCAACATTCGCATGTCCTAATCTACCATGCCACACATCAATAGTCTCAACAATATAAGCAAAATGGGAAACATTTTCATTAAACCAGAAATAGAAATAGTGTTCAAAACAAAAAGGTTATTAGCCAAATGCCCCTTACCAACAAAGTCACCATTTTTAGTGATGATCACCTTGTCAGCCTTAAACACAATTTCAGTCCATCCCTGTTTAAAAGACTGCTAGACACTAAGTTTCTACATAAAGAAGGAACATACAAAACATCATCAAGTGCAAGAGCTTTGCCAAAAGTGAGTTTTAGAAAACCTTCCCTTTCTCGAGTACACCAGCGGTGGCGGAGTTACCCATGAACACACACTCCCCATCAGCAACCTCCTGGAACTTGTGAAACATTTCCTTGTTGGAGCAAAAGTGCTTGGGCGCCCCAGTGTCAAGGATCCAGTCTGACTTGTTCTCTACTAGATTGGCCTCCACAACCACACCAGCAATGATATTTTCTTTCTCAATGAGGCTAGCCTGTGGGGCAACTTGGTTGTCAGACTTCTGGTCTTGCCTAGATTGGTCTTTGCACATGTAGTATTGGTAGGCCTTGTGTCCTTGCTTCGTGTAGCAAAAACATGACACCTTGGGTTTATGAATCTTCCCATTAGTGCCTTTGAACTGCGTACCTTTCTTGTAAGGCTTGTCCTTTATCACCTTCTTGTATGGTGTTGAACTAGACTCAACCAAGTTAGCTTTAATAGATATAGAGGAGGTTGAGTTTTTCTTATCTTTCAGTTGGTTTTCCTCCTCAGTGCGCATGTGGCTAATCAGCTCCTGCAGGGTAAGGTCCTTCTTCTTATGCTTAAGATGGTTCTGATAGTCACTCCAGGATGGCAAAAACTTCTCTAGCAGCACATTGGCCTACAGTATCTCACACATCTTCATCCCCTCAGATAAGACATTGGCTACCAGGTCTTCATACTCATGGACTTGGTCCATCATGGATTTTCCATCCACTATCTTGAATTGCAGCCACTTTTCAGCCACATAATTCTTCCTGCATGCATCATCTGCACCATATCTAGTTTCCAAGGTATTCCAAATAGTTTTAGCATACCTTTGGATAACAAATAGGTCGAAGAGAGGGGTGTTCATGTGGTTCAGGAGGTGATCGCGGATCATTTATTGTCCTTCTCAAACTTAGCCCTAGCATCCCATCTACCTTCTTGATTTGGTTAGTTGGTGGTGTAGCGACAGGCATAGCCGGGATGGAGATGATATCCGGTTGGTCGTCGTGGTGGTCAGTAAAGAGGACATAGTCAACCTCTAGTTGTTCGAAGAAAAGGAGAATTTTTTGTGACCATCTGTGGTAATTAGTGCCATCAAGGGGCTCCAGCTTTGATGGGTCTGGAAGAGACTTTGCGGTTGGTACAACCATAATTGAAGTTAATTTTTGCTTTCAGATTGTTGGGAAAATGGAAAGCTGTACTATGGATGCCACTGCCCTGAAAGCGAAATTTGGCCACAACGAGGTACAATCGAGATCGCCGTTCGCCCCCAAGATTAACACAGCTACCACTAGACATGTGCACTCGTGGTAAGGAGTTGGAATAACCACCAATTACTCAGAAGCTGAAGCCCAAAAGGAAAGGAAAACCAAGGGAAGAAAAAGTTTCATGTCCTTTATAAAAACCCAAAGATTATCTTATCTTTTATTTTTAAAATCTAAATATTCAGTCAATTCAAACGGACATAATCCTCACTAAGAAAAATGCGGTTGTTATAAAAAAACGTGCAACCATAATTTGAAAACCAAAATAGATTGTGGGATCGAAAATACGCGTCTGGCATCATGTTTGTAAAAAAGACACTAGACGATATATCGAAGCACAAATATCGTATTTGTTTTGTGGGTTCTTTCATTCCTAATAGAGGCAAGCCTCTACTATTAATTACCCCAGATTAGAAATCTTAGGAACCTCCGATTAAGGGCAAAAGTACAAGTAACAGTGAAAAGATTTGTGAATTTATTATATAAACATATTTATTACATCACTTATATATATATATATATATATATATATATATATTTTATCACTGCCGCTGCTTGTGCCTTGTTACTGCATTGCCTGCCTGATTGCCATCTTAAAATAAATATATCTCATAACAATTTTTGTTACCGTCTTGAAATGAATAAGTCACCATTGAATGTGCCTTATCATCGCGTTGCAATATATATCTCATTGCTGCCTTGAGATATATATATATATATATATATATATATATATATATATATATATCATTTTTATCTTCCATATATTTTCTAAAATTTGCCATTCCCTTGAATTGAACTTTCTTGTTATTGCTTCGGATCGAGTAATTTTTGTCGTTGCTCTAAAAATGAATGTCAGATGTTGGTATGAGGCAACGCCCTAATACCAAAAAGGATAACAACATGTCATCGGTATTTAATATATTGTTCAAAGCCTCTCCTTTTTTTATATTGCTACACATCCCATAGTCCTCTTCATAGTTCGTATCATTGTCGTCACCATCTTTTTCTTATTTTATCAGCATCACCACCACTCTAATCATTGGAATCCTTACCCAGGTTTAGAAACATTTCATATATATGTATATATTAAGCTTACGCAAAGTACTAGTGCCATTTTTGCTCTTATCACACTTATAATTCTTCTTGCAGTGTTTACATTCAACCCTATCAGTCCCTTCTATTTCTTTGAAATCTTCCCAAACATCGGACCACAAAGAAGATTTCCTCTTTCTTGAAACAACACTTGACGCTGTCTCTGTTACATTTCTAGATGTAACTTGATTTTCTTCAGCCATCAAATTTGCTAAACCAATAATAAAACAATCAGGTTAGAAATTAGAAATTAGAAAGCAACATAGTAGTACAATGACCAGTCCAAAGAAGTAAAGTGGAAACATTGCAAATTTAATTGGATTAGTCAGAAATTCAGAATAATACATGATACTTAGAAATTAAAATGAGTAAATAATCTACTAAAACAATAACACATGTAGTTCCAAGTTTCCAACCAATTGCCTGCATTACATTCTTTTCTTTAATGATTAAGAGAAGAAAAGAATATAGAAAAGAGAAAAGGTGATAAGGTCCAAGAGAATGCATTTTAATCTTTCAGAGAATATAGAAAACAATAAATCATAAACTGTAAACACTAAACAAAATTTGAAAATCAGTGAATCACAAACACTAAACACTAAACACAAATAGGAAGATCAAGCTCGAATCGATCATCAAAAAGGCAAAACCCCAAGTCCCCAACCTAAATAGCTTAACCAAAGCCAATCGGCCAAAAAAAACACACCAAACTCAACCAAAAACAAGCGGAAATCCTCGAATCATCCGTTGATTGTAACCATAACCCATTCAGTACCAAATCAATCATCGAGAAAAGAAAGAACACAATCAACAGTCAAAAGATACCTTTCGATCGAAATCTTCAACTTTGAAGAAAGAGAAAGAGAGAGAGCGAGAGTGGTAGAGAAAGACCAGAGAGCGAGCGCGGCGGAGAGTGAGAGGGATCAGGGAGATTGGGAGAGGCCGGAGGCTGAGTGGCGGAGCCGGAGATTCGAAGTCTCGGTTAGTCGGTCCCTTGGTTTCGGAGGCAGAGAACTCAGAGAAGAGCTTTTACTTTTTAGTTTTTGCTCTCTGAGTTCTGAACCGGTGAAAAGTAGTATAAAACCTAAAAGTAAAAAGTAAAAAACCATATAACATATTTATTAAATTATTATTTACAGATTTTAGATTTATAAAAAAACCAATCCGGTCCGGTTTGGACCGCGGTTCCGAAAACTAGAACCGGCTCCAAAACCGGACCGAACCGATTAATGATGAAACCGGTTGGAACCGGACCGGCTGTTCAAATAAAACCGGTCCGGTCTGGTTTACGGTTTAACCGGTTTTTTCGAACAGCCCTACTGCAGAGTATACTATTTGGTCAGAGGGACTTATTGGTATAAACGAAAAGTTCCAGGGACTAATAAGTTATTTTCCCTAAAATATTCCATTTTTTTGTGTTTTTTTAAAGAAGAATGATGTACATGAAAAAAATTAATATTTTAATATTTTAAAGAAGATCCACTCATCACCTAGGAGTCTCATTAAAGGGCACTTTCTTTAAAATGAATATCATAAGTGGGGGAAGTCATATGACTTCCCCACTTCAAGAAAGTGGCACTTCCTACCACTTCGTCACTTTCCACCACTTCCCCCCACTTACATCAAAGTGAACGCTAAGGGTATGAATAAGGAGGCAATGAAGTTTTATAGTGAAGTTCTTGGAGAGAACTCCAAAGTTCGCTTCATTGCGATGAGCTATAACTCTATTGCTTCAGTGAAGGGTTATTCCACTAAAAAACTATATGACTTGATTTGTCATATTTTAAAATCTATATTGATTAATAAATTTCTGATGTGATTGTTTTTATAATTAAAAAAATGTTATATTAGAAAATTCCCTTATTTTTATTTTGACCCATACTTACAAATTTACAATAAACTTTATCTTTGTTTTTATTTTTTCAAATGTAATTTCAATCATTTTTTCAATATCTATATATATATATATATTCCCATCATTTTTTTTTTCAAATAATCCAAAAAGAAGTTGTTCAAACATATTCAAAAAGTGTGAAAACCAAATAAAAAAAATGAAATAGCAATGTGAAAAAAGATTTATTGAAGTTCGAATTTTGGACATTAAAAATATATGTAACACATGTCAAATATCTAAAGCGGTATTGGAAAGTAATAAATCAAGGTAATATTGGGCTAGGGCCCTAACATTATTTGCAACTTAATAGAAAAAAAAAAACATTAAAAAAAAATATATCACTTTGCCTCGAGATCAGGTTCAGATACAAATCTCAAAGCATTCTCATCGCCAATATCATTCTATCAGCCCAAAACCTCTCAAAACCCTCATCTCCTCTCCCCTCTTCTCTCCCGAGTCCCAACTCAATCCATGGCTCTCTCCAAACCCATTTCCTTCTTCCACCTCAAAACCCTAACCCCATGCTACCCCCATCCCCGCCTCCGCCTCCTCCTCCCCTCCCTCCGCCTCTTCTCCTTCGCTTCCCCTGAAGAAGCCGCCGCAGAACGCCGCCGCCGCAAGCGCCGCCTCCGCATGGAACCCCCTCTCTCCTCCCTCCGCCCCTCCGCTCCTAAACCCCCTCAACAACGCATCCCCTCCAAGACGGCCCCAAATCCCAACTTCCCCAAGCTTCCAGAGACCCTATCGGCCCTTTCCGCCAAGCGTCTTGACCTCCACAACCGCATCCTCACCCTCATCCGTGAGAACGATCTCGACGAGGCCTCTCTCCTCGTCCGCCACTCCATCTACTCCAACTGCCGCCCCACTGTTTTCACCTGCAACGCTGTCCTCCACTCCCTTCTCCGCCAGAACCGCCACGCTGATCTCCTCTCCCTTCACCGCTTCATCACCCAGGCCGGCATCGCCCCCACCGTCATTACCCACAACCTTGTTCTCCAGGTCTACTGTGATGCCCGGAAGACAGACACTGCGCTCGAGCACTACCGCCTCATCCTAAAGGACTCACCTTTTAACCCCTCTCCGACAACCTACCGGATCCTCGTTAAGGGACTCATTGATTGCTCCAGGCTTGATCAGGCTCTGGATCTCAAGGACGATATGCTCACCAAGGCCTTTTGCCCTGCTGATCCCATTGTCTACAACCTGCTTATGGCTGGTGCCCTCAAGAGTTCTGACCCTGATAAAGCTCTGTCCTTGTTTGAAGAGCTTAAGGAAAAGCTTGGCGGTGGGATGGTGCTTGATGGCGCTGTTTATGGGAGTCTGATGAAGGGGTATTTCGCTAAGGGTATGGATAAGGAGGCAATGGAGTTTTATAGTGAAGTTCTTGGTGAGAATTCCAAGGTTCGCTTCAATGCGGTGAGCTATAACTCAGTGCTGGAGGCATTGACGAAGAATGGGAAGTTTGATGAGGCATTGAGACTGTTTGGTCGGATGAATGCTGAGCATGATCCTCCGAGGAGGCTTACAGTGAATCTTGGGAGCTTCAATGTGATGGTGGACGGGTATTGTGCTCTAGGGAAATTTAGTGAGGCTATTGAGACGTTTGGGAAGATGGGGGAGAAGAAGTGTAGCCCGGATGTGTTGTCTTATAACAATTTGATTGATCAGCTTGGGAGGAATCAATTGGTAGCTGAGGCAGAGGAGCTATATAGAGAGATGGGTGAAAGAGGGATCAATCCAGATGAGTACACGTATGTCTTGATTGTTGAGGCATGTTTTGGGGTGGATAGGGTTGATGATGCAGTTGCATACTTCAATAAGATGAGGGAAGTGGGGTTGAGACCAAATGCGAATGCTTATAATAAGGTTATTGGGGGCTTGGTGAATGCTCGCAAGCTTGATGAGGCAAGAGGGTTCTTTGAACAGATGGTGGAAAATGAGGTGAAGCCAAATATCACTAGCTATGAGTTGTTGTTGAAGGAATTCTGTGAAGTAGGTAGGGTGGATGATGCACTTAAGACGACCAAGGGCATTCTGATGGATGAAAATGTAGTTTTCAGCCCAGAGATGAAGGGGCTCGTGGAGGAGATGTTGAAGAAAGAAGGGAGGGAAGAGGATATGGAGAACTTGTATGAGGAAGTAGAGAGGGAAAAAGCTGAAGCATTGGCACGGGCAGAAGAAGAGAAGGCTAGAGCTGAGGCTCTTGCCAAGGAAGAAGAAGAGAGGAAGAAGGCTGAAGCTGCTGCAAAGGCGGAGGCTACTGCAAAAGCAAGTGCTGCAGCTATTGAGGCAGTTTTGGGAAGGAGGAAGGAAGAGAAGAAAGAAGAGCCTTCAGCTATTGGTTCCAGTGCTCCTGATGCAGGCCAATTGAAAGAACTCATTGATGGCATCACTCCTGGCAAGGATACAAAGGCTGGAGAGGGAGATGCTTTGGAACAGGTACCAACTTCATAAATTTAAGTAGCAGTAGTCCTTTAGAGTTGCTGTTTGGGAGAAAAGCTGTTCTCTAAGCAAACTTTGTTATTAATTTATGACTTCAATTTATTGCATGTTCTTTACCATCCTTATGCTTCTTGTTACAATATCTATGGAATGAAATTCATTATGATCAAGTGAACAACTTCTGGCTTGTCAGGTGTTCTTTTTTCTTTTCTGGTTGCTGTAAAGCTTAATAATCTATAACTTTTCAAACTCTTGTTAAGTATATCAACCAAGATAGCTTTCATCAATAACTTGCGGTAGTTAAGAATGATTTTAACTTCTTCCTATTTGAAGACATATTATTATTATTTTACTAATTGTGAGTCATGGACACTTTGAAGATAAGTAAGATGCACACATGCAAGCATGTAAGCAATGCATTTTATAATTGTAAATAAAGATGGTTATTAATTGATTTTGGATAATGGAAGGGTTTGGATTGGGATGAATGTTCATATGAGTCTGGAGAAGTGGTTGAAATCAGTCTATGTAAATTATTCAAATCTTATGGTAAGTTCAGATCATAGCTTTCAAACTGATGTTGTGGTGTAGGATTTCTATGAGGCTCGTAGAACTCCATGCTTTTGTGATTGTCTGTCTCATCCAGTGAGCTGCAAATAATGAGATAAGAGCCAGTGTACAGGTGTTTTACTAACCATTGAAATGTATAAAAGTAGACTTTGTTTAGGAGATGCACAACCCTTATGGGAGGAATTAGTAGTTAATTACTGAAAGTCAAATCTTTTACTGTTTGGTGGTTTGCTGTATTTCCATTGGGCAATGGATTCTTACAAATTTTCCGAAGTCTAGCCATGCCTTTGAGGATAAATTTATTCTCTTGCTTATACTTTACTTAAAGGTGTCTTTGTATAACTTCCTAGATAAAAGTTTATATAAGTTTCTTTTTAACTGTGGGCGAAAGGGTTTGATTTTGTAAAATTATCTGTCAAGCTTGTAAAAGTTGATTGGAATGAATGGTTGTTTTTGTATAAATCAGAATTTGATGTTGAAAAGCCATGTTCTTGGAAGAATGAAAATTCACAGGATGATCTAATTTCACCTGTAATATATATTAACCTTGTAAGCAATCCTTAGAAGTGAATCTAATTTGTTAAACTAGAGTTAAATCCAAGAAAATGGGTTATTTTTAGTGATTTATGATACCTTTGTAAAAACTTGTCTTCAATGTAAGGCCCTCGCCAGTATTCAACTTTTATCCTTAACCTGTTCTTTCTGTATTGCTTCAATTGAGCTGTTTATACTATTATTTTTATATCATAGTTGTTCTCTTGGCTTAGTGATGAAACATCTTCTATATATCTCCTAAGGCTAGCCCAAGAGGTATTTCATTTGCGGCTAACATACTAGAAGTAGAAGTATTTCCAAGCTAATGAGGCAGTCTCCAAGATCAATTCCATTTGTTTAGTAATTAGTTCCACTTTTAGAGGCATTCCAGGAAATCATACTAAAAATGCTATTAGAAAAGTGCATGAACTGTGTGTATATTTTAATTTTTTGGAAAAGGCCAAAAAATTGAAGAAATGCTGGTGTCAATACAAAGCATATCATTCTTTATGTTTTTTTAAAAATGTATTTTCCAAGTTTTGTGGTTTAGCATTGTTGAAATGCTTAGCTACAACCTAAATGGTATATTTATTTCATCTACTGGTTGTACCAGTGATGGTCCTGTGACTGTTGGTGCTTACTGTTTGTTAGTCAGCCAATTATTTGGTTGTGTAGGCAATTAACATTTAGAATGCTACGTAGTCTGGAACTTCAGTATGTATGAAGACAAAGCTTGCATGGGATAGAGAAACCGTCATTAGTGCCTACTGTTCAATTTTTTACTTTGGAAACGTTGAAAGACTATGGCCTACAGTTAAATTGCACAGTCCTATAAGCACTTTTTCTTTGTTGTTAGTAGGTGGAAGGTTCTAATTATTGGTTGATGGAGGTTCCTTTATGTTAGTACCTTGTATGATCTAAATTTAAATGAATAACATGCATCTCTCTGATGGCTGTTTCGGTTTATTTCCACACCTTTGGTAACTTATATGATTTGTCATTATTGTCTACCTCTCTCAGTTCATCTAGAGTTAGCAAGTTAATCATAATTTACACATATGGTTTCCAACTGTCCTTCCTCATGTCCACTACATAGGCAAAGTGACAAGTTACCTCTAACTTGCTGAGAAATGTTGTCACTAGAACTCAAGTTTGAGTACATTCCCCAGGACAACATGATGTGTTTGTGCTACGTGAAATGGACTTGTAGGATAGTTTCATTGTATATCAAAATATAAATGTGGCAGGTGCCCATGGATATCAACTTCCAAGGGACCAACATGATAGCTGTTATGTCACTCTTCTATGCATCTTTGTTGATCATGTCTTTAAATGTATTGCATGTAGGAGTCCGATCTTTGATCTTCTTTATCTCTGTCAGCTTTCCTCTACATGTCACTGATGTGTAGAATTATTGATTGCCATCTATGTGACACGGGCATCTTTGTCATATCAGTTATCTCAAGCTGGACATGTAATCAATATTTCCTTTTGATTATTCACTTGATAAACAATAAGTTATTGATGGTGACAGTGTGACATACTTCAAAGATAATGAGATCCTGTTGTCTTCTTCCATGACACAAGAAAATAGTCTTTACAGGGATCAGGAACGAGTGCATATTGTTTTTATGCCAACTATTTACATGTTCTCTTTGCCAAGGACTCTGAATAGGCCAATGTATTTTTTGCATTGATCCTCAGTATACTAAATTCTGTTGGAATGCTGATTAATTTTGCTTGATCTTTCCATATTTATCCTTGTATGGAATCCTTCAAGTCGGACAAGAGTGGCAAGACCCAAACCTCGCACTCATGTTTGGATGCTTTGAGATTCATGTAAAAATTGTATCTAGAGATTCCAACAATATTATGGAAGCTAGAGTTTGCAAGACAGAAGACTAAGTTTGTGGTTTATAATTTGTCTTTAATATTTTTTTAGGATGACTGTTAGTGGCAATTCAAAGGATGGATACTAACAATTAATACTGCAATTTTGTATCTATTTTCTAGAAGGACCTCATATGTCTGAAACTGTCTGAGATGATATTTCCAATGAAACTTAAATAAGCAATCTGGAATCCCAAGGACTATGGTGATGAAAGCAATGAAACTTAATTGAAGCCATGGAATAATTAATTATTAGTGAGGCTAAAAGCATGGCTTCTGAATTGAACTCCAATGCAGTCAATTAAATTATAGCCATGAACTGCTCTATTGAACCTGTTTTTCTCTGGCAAATCAAGAACTAGCCTTTAATAGTATGGGGCAAAAAACAAGATTATACTCTGGAGCACGTGTTACATTGGTGCCCTTTTGCCATTGTCAATGACTATCAAGAAAAATGGTTATCATAATGCTTGTGGACTTGTAGTACCTGCAGAAAATAAAGATGAGTAAAGAAATCGGGTTAAAGGTTTGTTTTCTGACTATAGTGTATGCATTTTTATAAAAGGATGAATTGAATATTAGAAGTTAGAAGAGCTTGAGCAATTGGTGTGAATACCTTATTCTTGCATTCATATATGTCATGTGTTGCGTGTATCATTTGTGTTGTTATTTCTTCTGATTTGTGCTACAAAACTTCAATCAATCATATATCCTCCCCAACACTTTAGGCATGATCAGACCCTTCTCCAATGGGTCATCTCTTTTGAAGTCAACGAATTTAAACCACTGTTTTTATTGATTGGTTTCCAGGGATACATGCTTGTTTTTTCTTTTCCCCAGCTGTTACTCTATTCTTTTAATTGTGACTTTGATTTAGATAACTTCAGAGGATCCTAAATTTCTCTAGATTATCTCGTAAGCACAAACTATGATGCCACTACATGCATAAGCAAGATTGTTTGAAGATTTGATTGCTTCATCAAATATTTGCCAAATTACTTTTGCCATAATTCATTGAGCATTTGTGCTGCTTCCCTTTGTAAAGTCAAATCGATAAAATAACTGTCTTTTGTGGGCATAAGTTTTAGTTTTCTGAAAATGTATTAAATACATCAACAAAGTCAATCCAGTGTGCCCAATGCTAGTGGCCCTTTTCTCTGCAGGTCTGATGTTATCTTTTCTCTGCAGGTCTGATGTTATCTTTTTAATATGCATTTTTGGCCAAGACAACATTTGTCTTTTGGGTGAACATTCATAGATTGATGCTTTCAACAAATAACTTGTTTTATATGCATAGATTGATAAGCTTCTCTACTGTATTTACTTCATTAGTTTTCTGCTTTTATCTATTGAATGCTTATTGTACATTTTTTTCTTGAAATTTTGAAGGTCAGCCATGCATTAATTCATTCAAGTATCAAGAATTTGTTCCCTTTTAAGTCATCAGAGTTGCTGGACTCAGGAAACTTTATAAATCATCTCTTGTTTTCTTCTCATCGCATTACATTATCTTATTATTTCTCCTATAGAAAATGTTGGACAACTTTCTCATTTCCTGCCAACCATATGTTGCATGAATAAATTGTTAGAAACTATATCATTATCATCCTTTTTACTCTAATATATGCCGAAAAGAAACTAACATCTCTCCCTTCTTCAGACTAGTTGATGCTACAACATGTGCGGGATATTCACCATTCGATAGAATGAGGTCATTCTCTTTGTATTCCAATGTGATCAAAATTCCACTTGTTACCAAGTGCACTTGGCTGCAACCAGCTCCTATCAATTTCAATTGCAGTTTCCGTGTCGACATCAGACCCATACGTAGGCGTAGTTAGGTTTTTCTTTTTAAACATGGTTCCTTCTTCATAGACATAGAGCATAAGACCAGAGGATGGAACTTTTAAACATGAGCATCAACTTGTCATTCCTATTGATTAATTAATCAGATCCGGGACTGTTTTCTCAGGCATTGTTGGTATTTCTATTTTTATTTTTCTGCTCAATAATGCATGGAATTGGTCTGCAGAGTTCTTGTGGATGACCTTGAATTGCTAAATGATGCATGGGTGTGTTATATAAATTTGTATCTTTATATATTTATATATTGAGACTATTGAGATTTGAGAGTTGTGCTTGAATGTACTCAGTGGGTAGTGATTGCCTGTGAGGAACAATAGGTAATGTGTTATTTATGCCAAGCTTGATGTTTTGATTAAACAATTAATGTTATTCTACGTGCATAAGTGGTGGTGTCAAGTTAAAAAATTAGTTAAAGTTAGTTGGTAATTTAAAATTTATAAAAAATTATATTAATTTTTTAAAATTATTTTTTATTTAAAATATAATTTAATAAAATATGTTTGTTTATATAGAATCATTCCAATTCCAATTTAATTAATATTATTAGAAATGTATATTTTAATATTAATAATTTTCTTAGAAAACGAATTAACTAGCATGTATATTTTTTGCCAAAAAAAAAAAAAACAGTTTTCCAGGGCCTCTTTGGTTGGATGGAAGTAATAGAAATGTTCCTTTTATAATATTTTTTACACGTTTGGATAAGTTGTTTTTTTTCCGTTTTTGTATTGCATTATGTCTTCTTGGAATCCCAAATCAATTTGCAAGTTGGTATAAATAATTTATTGTAACTCATTATTCCAATATGAATGATACCTTTGGAAGAAATTAGAATATGTAGAATTTCAAACCAAGTTTGAATTCATCATATCTCTATTGATCTTATGGAAACTGATCCTAATTAATTAACATATTTTATTACTTAGTTCTAACCTATATAAGTTAATAAATGATATTTTGGGCATTTGAAAAACAAAGCTAAATGATTGAACTTATCTTGTGAAAATTTTATAAAAATTTTAGTAATAAAATAAGTCACAATGTTGATAATATAAACTAGAGTGGGAATTGGGTAATCAAATCTTTTGAAGGGTAAAATTGGAAATAAATTGTAAATAAAGTTAAAAATACTATTAAGTGGCAGATTATTTAGAGCATCAACAAATATATATATATATATATATATATAAATAATAGGTACGTACCGTCGGCTGGTTTGTCCATTTGCACAAAGTGAAATAATCAAAGAAATCAATAACTTGCACATCTTATTTGTCGCATTAAAAGATTTTTTTTATTTTTTTTTTCAATTTTTATGTTTAACATGTGTTTTTGAAATCTTGCGTTTTTTTTTTCCAAAACTCCATTGTCTACATAATTGTATATATTTTAGAAATTATTTCGTTCAATATTAATAATTTAAACTTTCCAAAATCATTTTTACAATATAACATTTTGATTTCTTTTATTATTTTATCGCAATGCATGCAAGGAAGAACAGTAAATATAAACTTTTAAAGAGAAAGAAAAAAAATTTATAATTTTATCTTTTGTTTATCACCATATATACTAATGATCTCTTAGTCTATTACCAATAATATGATATAAGTAATCATTTTTTTCTAGTTGAAACTCTGGTTCATTAATTCATAATCCAATAAAAAAAATTAAAAATATGACAAAAATTGATAGATAGACATTGATGAGAAAAATAAAATAAAAGGAAATTTAAAATATTTATTTATATATTTTGATAAGAAAAAATTATTTTCATATTTTTCCATGAAATTCCATACGAAGATAATGCCAAATTAACTAATTAATGATAGAAAAATATTTAAAATAAAAAATTGTTAGATGTTGTTTCTCTTGGCTTTATTTTTAAAATATATATATTACTAATCTCATTAGTACAACAATGATATATCCGGGTATTAATTATCAAAATTAGAATCGATTTTATTTGATTAGTACATCATGTAGAAGAGATAATTATTAATTATGACATTTAAATCCATTTGTACTCTTCATAAAATGACAGGGAAAAAAATTATAGTAATTATTCAGCATGAACCTCAAGAGAATAACCATTTCCAATAATGGTGCAATACCGTGAAAACTAAAAAAGAAAATTTCATATAAATTTGTCCTCAATAATTTTATAAATAATAACTAAATGCTAACCGATAATATAAAAAAATACAAACAATCTTAATAAAATAACTTTTTGGAGAAACAAGTGTAGGGATAAAATTAGGTAACAAACTTAGTGTCATGATGTTTAGTCAATCCTTCGAGCCTATCAATCTCATAAATAGTTTGTCTACATCTATTTGTTTCACCGAGGCTTGTGAGGGCTCTGTTTTTATTTAGCAACCTAACCGCTCATCTTGACAAAAAATAAAAAATAAAAAAAATCTCATAAACAGTTTGGTTTACAAGATTGCAAATAAATTTCTTCCCCTCAAAGCACATTAATAACTTTCATCTTCTTTCTTTGACCCTTCAATATATATATATATATATATATATATATATATATATATATATATATATAATCTTAAATTGACACATTAAAAAAAACAAAAATAATATTTTAGATAAAATTAAGTTTTAAAAAAATATTATGATAATTTTCTAAATTGGTGAAGGACAATTTAAAAGTTTCATAAGGATTTAAATTTAAATTTTTTTTTGAATAGTCTCACCTCTCTAAATGAACCCAATTTGTATGGGTAGGACCGTCCAAACTCATCTTAATTACTTTTCCAACTAAACAACAATCACTCCCCCACACCTTACTACCCCTTCAAAATTTCCCAACTAAATAAATGACCAAAAATTTCAATTACTACCATTAAATACAAGATCATTTTCGTGTCGCTTGAGTATTGGATCTAATATAAGGGTCTGTTTGATACGCAAAAAAATGAGGATAGGATAGCACAAACTCTCTTGTCTTTTGTTTGATTTGTAAATATGTTTAGGGTACAACACAACAATGTGTTTGAGTACAGCACAAGTTGGAAAAAAAAATTGTCCCACCAAAATCACGGTACAAGTTTTAGTTATGGGACAACACAACAAAAGTCAATTTTACCAACTTTAAATCCAAAAATTACAATAATTAACTAAAAACACATCCCATCCAAAAATTTACAGTTGTCATTCAATGCTCTACCCGATCTAATCCACGGCCGTGAACCTCCTTCCCTGGCCTTCCCCTCGGCCGAGGTACTTTCCTTTTCAAATCTCTCTCCTCTTCTCTTGCCTTTCCCCTTCTTTCTTTCTATTCTCTTTGAGAATTCTAGGGTTTCCAGGCATCTTTCAAGATCTACCGGTCTTCTTCTATGCCAATTTTTTATATTTATTTATTAAATAAAAAATGATTATTATGTTAAGATTCTTCTTATTTCTAATTATAATAAACTTATTTAATCTTGTGAATTATAGTTAAAAATATAAAGATAATTAGTTTTTTTAATAAGATAAGAAATGTTAACAAAATTTATAATATATTTTTCATAAATAATTATTAGTTAATATATTTAAAATTTTAAAAGTATATTTGTGGCAAGTAATTAAATTTTTTTTTTTTAATTTCCTTATTCCACAATACTATAGGAATATATAAATGGTATTATAGTAATTTTATATTTAATTGTGTTATATTAATTTGTGTTGTCCTTTGAATATCAAACATGGTACAAGACAAATATTTATGCTGTACTACAAGCATTTGTGATGTGCTATACTTTTGTGTTGTACTTTTGTGCAAATCAAACGGACCCTAAAACACATGTGAAGAAGCACTTGAATTTTCACCCAAGAGCAAAACCCTTTTAATGTATAGTGAAAAGAAAATATTCCCATCAGAGACAGTCAAGTCTAAATTCTCAATTCTGAAGTTGGGTTGGTTCGTGTTGGGTTTAGTTTGAGGGAATCTAACAAAGAAAGTTTCAAATAAGAAACAAGGGATTACAAGTCCCTGTCAAACTTCAGAACCATTGAATAGATCCATGAAGAGTCCCTGCATAGCCCATGTTTGGAAGCTTTACATGCACTACACTCCAACATGATGTTATCAAGGAATAAAAACAAATTCTAGATTATTAAATATCAAAATACTTTTTATCTCAAAATTTATGACTTAGACAAGCAAATATGGAGGATATTACACACAATATCAACCTCAGCTATGTGTTTGTTTGATTTAGTTACCCTATGTGCCACTTGCGATGATGATGTTCTAAAATAATTATCTCTCGAGTATGATCATTTCTCTATTAAAATCATTTTTAATATAGACAACGTTTTTAAAAAAACTCTTCTAAATTTAAAAATAATCAAACCATTGGCTTGGGCAACTCCTTTATAAAACCCTACCCTCTCAAAATTATTTATGACTTTTTTTACCATGATATTAATTAATTTTTTTAATAAAATTTCATTCTTATCTTTAACAATTTTCTCATTTCTTGATTCACCATCTCCCCCTCCCTCTCTTCCTAATCTTTCCCTCCACATTTCCATCCATAGACCAAGATATATTCATTAATTAATACATACATACATGCATACACACACATACACACATATACACACACTGATACACAAACACTGCAAAAACAACATAAAGCTTTTCTCTTAACATGTATAAATGGTACGTCAAAACCATACATCAATGAGAACTATTATCATCATGATGATGATAAATTAAGAAAGATTATGAGTCGATGAAACTGTTGGATCAAAGATGAGCTAAAACTAGGGAAAAAAACTAAAGTGTTTAATGGATTTTTACAGAGGGACAGACGGCCCAGGTCCCCGCTAAATCGTCGGTGCGTGCAAGCTTTCGAGTGGAGCAAGTGAGGGTGGGGCCCGCGCACATATGGGTGCTGGGACCATCCGCACACAACCACCGCTCATATCTCCCAAAAATGTGCCCTTCGTTGAGAATTGAACTCTCACCATTTGGTGAAGAGCTCTATCAATGACCCGTATACCAATAAACCAATTTATCATTGGCAAGGAGAACCAGTTTGTAAAGCAGAGGCAAAATAAGTGGAAGACTTATCAAAGATTGCAAACCGGCCAACCACAAAGCACCACTTCCATTCATTATATATTCAAAAAGCAAGAGAACAAAACACACTCAGCAACCATCCCTATTGGGCCTACTTTTCAAACTCCCATATACTATCGGCCATACTAACCCATACTATTATTGGCCAGACTAACCACTAAGACCCATCCTTATTGGTTGGGCCCAGATTTGAGCATTCAATGCTCTCTCATCCACTAGCACACAACCTTAACTTGATACTCCACTAACACACAACCTTAACTTGATACTCCAGTACACAATATAACCTTAACCTGCACCCATGCTTGTACGTGACCAGAACCTTGTACACCATGCTTCTCGCCATGCTCGGCTAGTTGTCACCGCCATCGACCATTCTACCCCTGTACCTTCAATCAACTCTCAACAGAAACAACAAAGTTAGCAATCTGGTTCATAACCTCATGGCAATGGTCATTATTAGGCAGCAAGTAAAATCCAATGGTGGCCTCCTCTCAACACAAGCTTCACTACATGAACCATATTCAAAGCTTAGACTAACAATCACACCTTAAAATACCATTTGTTAGTTAATACCACTTAATGATTTCTTTTTGTAATAGTTCACCCAAATTCATATTTTTATTTGTTAATACAACAATTTTACAAAGGACAAATTTAGTAAGGATTAAAGCACAACTTAAGGCTAATGTTCACTTTGGCCCTGAGATTATAAAAATATTCATTTTAATCATTAATCCTTAAACTTTTTTTAAAGGTAAAAAAACTAATTTTGCACCTCTGAAAAATTTTTCAAAAAAATAAACACATTATTTTAAAAAAATTAAACCCCTAAAATGACACAAGATCTCATTTAGAATAATGTAACAAGCATCAATTTGGCAAAATTAAATAGAAAGACCAAAATAAATTTTAATCTATCTGGAGTGACAAAAGAACTATTCATAAAGTTGAAAGGGTTAAAATAGTTCTTGACCCAAAGTTGAAGAGCCACTAGAGGCTTAATCCCTTTTATAATCACATTATTTTATAGCCTGCTTGTTCAAATAACCATCACTTAAATTTTATCAACAAATTAAATTAGTATTAAGTCTCAACTTCACCAAGGAAAGAAATCATTATTGGTTGTTTTAATTTAATCAGTGATAAGAATATATATATATATATTTATAGATAATCATGGTTCCTTGTGGTTCCTTGTAAATTTAGTGAAATGAATCAGAGGTCACTAAGAACTGACTAGGTAAAGCAATATATAATAGACAAACTTTTATGTTTATGGGGAACATGCATGATAAACCATAAAAGCTTTTCTACAAAATCTGATTCTTATGTGACCTGTTGTTTGCAAAATTTTCGACATGCTCACAAAAATCAACCACAAGCAGTGGAAAATAACATTTTGTATTTCACATCATGACTAAGAAAATTGTGCCAGTCAAGATTACGATAATAATTTAGTGCTAGTGGCCCATAAACATGGTCAACGTGTCGTTCTCAGGTGTACTACCCAAAATACATCTTCTTCGTATTGCATGAATGTATGATACAACAACGATTGAGGACACATTTTTAAAAGTATGTATAGTGATTATGTATAGGCAGACCTCACACTCATTTGTTCTGTCAAAACTTGTGCATTTCTCTATTTTTTCTTAGTAGTTTGGCCACTCATTCAATGAAATTATGTCGTTTTATATAATTATATTTTTAATAAATAATTTGATATAAATTATATTTTGTTTAAATAATTTCAATAATGGAGATGATTAATAAATTTAAAAACAATAGATTTTAATATTGAATGATGAATATTTTCTCTATATTAATAATAATTAAAGTAAATAAAATAATATTAAATACAAAATAATTGGATCAAGAGGAGCATACACATAGATTATAAGAAAAATTGAAAAATAAAAATTGTTAGAGATTTATATTTTATTATTTGTCAAAAAGACTAAAGGGTTTAGTGGTTAACTTGCTGCAAACATTAAATGGGGTTTATTTATAATTTTTTTCTCTTTTTATTTAGATCAAAATTGTCATCTATTTATCTATCCATTACAACTGAGATTGACTTTTGTTCTTAAATTTAGTTTTGAATTTTAAAATTTGTTATCGTTGTACTCATTATGTTGTTTAGGGTTTAGTCTATTAATACAAAATCTCCTAAATAGAGTATTCATATCCTGCAGTCAAAGAGATAAGTTCTATCTTCGCTCATACAGGGTGAATGCACAAATATATTAAAGTAATAATTTTATGCTTGTGCAGTTCTCTGACATGTGATTTATCCAAATTTATTAAAATATATACATTACCAAGTTGACTATCTTTTCCTGATTTAAAGCTAAGCGTAGAGCATTATGCTCATCGCAAACCTTGGGTTAAGATCAAACTTTAATGAAACATATCTCAAAGGATTTAACAAGCAGATCAGGTATTTGCAATAACAATAAAAATTATAAATTTTATTATAATAATTATGAAAAAAAACCAATATTTTTAATCCCGGTTTGACCTAGCCAGTTCTGGTCATGTCATTTTGTCAGGTCATATAAAAGCTCAGTACAAAAAACTGACCTGGTTGACCAGGTCAAGTACCCAGTTGAACCATTCGACCTAATCTGGTTGAGCCAGGTCAACAAATTATGTATTAAATTTATTTTTTATTTTTTAATATTTTTTCATAAATTTATATTTTAAATTGGTTTGATACCCAATTTCCTCTATTATAGTAAAATAACCCTTAGTCCTATTATTTTTTTTTCTACTAGGGTCCTTGTACTGTGTATTTTGGGGAAAAATAGTGCTTTTGGCTAATTCCAGTCACATTTCTCGTTTGCCCATGGTGTTAATCACGATTAAAACAATAATAAAATAATGTATAAAATACATGCAATTGTAATTTTTTGTCTACCAAACGTTTTTAGCTAACCGGATTTGAACCCAAAAACTAATGTAAACCTATCGTGGGTTTCTCTTTTAGTCGGGCATCTCATTCGATCTGGCACCTCCTCCAATCAAGTGTGTGCCAACTGATACATATAGTGCTGCTAACAACCAACATCTATGGTGGCACCACTGCTACCACCGCCGTCAGCATCGTCTACCAACTTTGGTGCCACCGTCCATCAGCACCTCCACATTTATGCTTTTTGATAGACAAATTATGAGAGAAAAGAATGTATGTCATTCATTAGGGTGAAACCAACCCATATATATATACTTGAAGAATGTATACTCAAGGGTACAAATGTAGTATATGTATAAGTAATGTTATTACTCTAACACGCCCCCTCAAACTCATGGTGGGTCATAAACCGAGAGTTGTCAATTAGAAACTGAAACCGAGAGACAGTATGTGGCTTAGTGAAAAGATTAGCAAGCTGATGTGTAGAGGCAACATAAGGAAGAAGAACACTGGCAGCAAGATAATGAAGACGAACAAATTGAAGAGAGATCTCAAGATGCTACGTATGTGTTCATAAAATACAGGGTTGGCAGTGATTTTAATGGCACTTTGGTTGTCATAGGATATAGGAGTAGGGGCAGAGATAGGAACACCAAAGTCCATCTAAATCTATCGCAACCAAAGAACCTCCTTAGCAGTAGAGGACATAGCACCATACTCAACCTCAGTAGTAGAAAGAGCAACAGTAGATTGTTTCTTACTTTTCCACAAGATAAGAGAACCTCCAAGAAAAATGCAGAAACTAGTCGTAGAACGTCAATTAGATGTATCACCTGCCCAATCAGCAACACAATTGGCGCATAACTCAAGAGAAGACGTGGCAGAGAAAAGTAAAGAGCGAGATATAGTGCCACAAAGATAACGAAGAACCGTAAGAGGGCAGCGTAATGAATAGAGCAAGGATTACTTACAAACTGACTAAGAACATGAACAACATATGCAATATGAGACCGAGTAACGGTTAGATAGACAAGAGCACCAACAAGTGCAACATATCGAGTAGGATCAGGCAGAGGCTCACCATCAGAAGAGGAGAGTTGATGATGCAGCTCAATAGGAGTATAGGTAGTGCGAAGATCAGTGATATCAGCTCGTCGAAAAATGTCAGATATGTACTTTAGTTGCGACACCAGATAACCTCGACAAGAATAAGAAACCTCAAGACCAAGAAAGTAACTAAGAGGGCCAAGATCTTTCATCTGAAACTTGGTGTGTAACTGTTGTTTCAAGGAAAGAACAGTATCAACATCATCACCAGTAATCACTATATCGTCAACATAAAGAAAAAGAATAGCGATGCCATGAGGAGTCTGCCGAGTGAAGAGGGCATAATCATGAGAGCTATCGGTGAAACCAAAAGTAAGAACCATACTGCGAAACCGCTCAAACCAGGCATGAGGAGCTTGTTTGAGCCCATAGATAGCTCGGCGAACATGACAGACATACTGAGAAGGATGAGAGAAACCAGGAGGAGGTGTCATATAAACATCCTCAGAAAGATCTCCATATAAGAAGGCATTAATCACATCTAATTGATGAAGTAGCCAATGACGAGCAGCATCAATAGCGAAAAGAAGACGAATAGTAGTTAACTTGGCTATAGGAGCAAATTTTTCCTCATAATCAATCCCATACTCCTAAGTAAAACCATGAGCAACAAGACGTGCTATGTGGCGTTCAATACTACCATCGGCATGAGTCTTGACTTGATAAACCCACCGACAACTGATAGGAGTAACACCATATGGAAGAGGAACAGGATCCCATGTATTCATGCGCTGAAGAGCATCAAGTTCTTTTGTCATAGCCTGTTGCCACTGGGGATGTGTCACCGTCTCACGATAAGACTGTGTCTCGGAATGTGTGTAAATAGTAGCAAGAATGGCTTGGAAATCAGGAGAGTAAGTAGAAGAGAGAGAAAGGGCGTACCGAGCAGGAGGGCGGCGAGGACGGTTTGGGTAACGACGGGGGACAACAGGAGTATCTTCACTAGAGGATGGATCGACGGAGAGAGGAGACGAATCACTAGTATTATTAATGCACCCAGAGGAGGGGAAGGGAGAAACAGAGGAAGTGCCTATAGAGATGTTTGGAGATGGTACAGAATTGGCAGTGGTGGTGGAACTCAGAAAAACTATAGAGGGAGAGAAGAGGATGCACTAGCGATAGACTTAAGAAAGAAAATGTTTGGAAAGGATGAAGAGAAGTAAGGAGCATTTTTAAGAAAAGTCACATGACGAGAAATATGAAGACGGTGAGAATGAGGATCATAACGGCGATAATCCTTGTGTTCAGAGCTATATCCAAGAAAAATGCACATGGCTGAATGGGGAGAGGCCGCCAACTCTACGCCGGATCCTAATCCTCTGGCTTGTAAGATGGTTCTGCATGGTACAAGTAGAGGAAGAAAAAGTAACTGTGTCACAATCAGTGAGTTGACTAACAAAAAAAAGGTTGAGAGCTAGGCTAGGGATATGATGAACGTCAGGAATATCAAATGAAGTGGACTGAAGACGGCCACACTGCATAACAGGATGAAGGCTCCCATCAGTAGTGCGAACACTGGAAAAAGTATGAGATGTAGTAATAGAGACTAAGCTAAAGGTATAGGCAGGCATATGATGAGTGGCACCAGAATCTAAAATCTAAGAAGAGGAAGACATACCATAGGCAACAGACGTAGCAGAGAAAACATTGGAGGGAAGAGTGCGTTGTATAGCATGAATTTATTCAGTAAGCTGAGCAACCTAAGAAAGAAGATCAGTAGAGGAAGGAGAATCTGAGGCTGAGACAGAAGCAGCATGAGGGGAGGAAGTGGGAGATCGAGGCAGAGGACAAGGTTGTGAGGACTGCTGCTACTGTCGTTGCTGAAGTTTCAGACACTAATTCTTCATATGACCAGGATGCTTGCAGTAATGACAAATAACAGAAGAACAAGAGGAGGTCGATGAAGTAGGAGCTGGTGGCATAGAAGGACCGGAGTGTACCCTAGTAGAACGTGGAGAGGTCACAGTAAGAACTGTGTCTGTAGGGATAAGCCTTGGAGATAATGTGCTGAGACAAGTTTCTTCAGCAATAACACTATGAATGACATCTTCAAATGATGGAAGAGGGTCCCAATTGAGCAGTTGGCTGCAAACAACCTCAAAATCAGGACAAAGTTACATCAGAAATTCAAAGGTGCGCTTTATCTGGCGAGACTGAGTGCGAGTTTTGCAATAGGTGCATGTTAGGCAGGTGGACTCCTCTAAAGAATCAATTTGAAGCCATAGGGACCGCACGTCACTGACATACTCTTTGACTGAACGCTCACGTTGTTGGATGTGAGTAAGATCTTGCAAAATGGCATACTGATGAGCAGAGCTGGAATGCTCAAACATATGACTTAAATGTTCCCACATTGCATGAGCAGTGGAAAGATGCCCAATTTCCATACGAACATCAATCTCACAAGACTGACAGATAATGGTCATGGTACGACGATCAGCAAGTGTCCAGGCTGTATTGGGGGTGGAATGTTGAGGAGAGGTACCGTCGACATGGCCGATCAGATCCATACCGAGTAAAATGATGCAAACGGTAGTAAACTATTATCTGTAATTAGAACCATTTAATTTGATATCAACTGGAGCTAGGAAATGTGGAGCAGAAGATGATGCCATTTTTTTTAAAGGGAATAAAGTAGTTAGAAAATGGTTAAAGGGAAAAGACAAAATCTTGGGACTTGGATTTTTTAATATATATATATATATATATTTAAGTAGATATTAGTAAATATATTTAAATGGATAAAAGGAAAAATCATATCTCAGGTTTTTTTTTGTTTTTGTTTTTTTTTTGTTTTTGTTTTTATTTTTATATATATATTATATATACATATTTATTTTGTAAATGAAGAATCAAACAAACAGAACAAAACAAATTTTCGGGACTTGTAATGCGAGAAATCCGTTCGTGTCTTTCCTCTGGTTGGGCAATCAGTGAAGCCTATCGGTTGAGGGCTTATTGGAGAATGGAGAGAAGCTCGTCGGTGGCGTCAAGATCAGAGAAGAGAGTCATCGACGGCATGTTGTTCGTGATGGTGCGGGATACCAACGGCGGGGTGAAACCTGGCAGCGATGATGAGATCCGGAGACAACGATAATGAGATTCGGGGTGTGATCCAACAGCGAGGAAGAGATCCGGAGACAACGATGATGAGATTCTGGGTGTGATCTGGTAGCGAGGATGAGGTCTGGAGACAACGATGATGAGATCTGGAAGTGAAATGGATGGTTTGTTACAAATATGGGTTGTTGCAGCGAAGATAAGATCCGAGTAGATGGGTTTATGTAAGGAGGCCGAGCTCTCAAGACTCATTAGCGGATAGGCAGAGCTCAGTGGCGTGCTAACAGTTTGTCGGTGAGCGTACGGAGGTCCGGCAAAACAAGAAAAACCAAACAAATAAAGGCCATAATTCTAGCAAAACAAAGAGGACTGAACAAACGACATTGTTGTCGTCAAAGGCCCGAAGGAGCAAAATTCCAGTGAGATCGGCCTGCGTTTGATACCATGATAGACAAATTTTGAGAGAAAAGAATGTATGTCATTCATTAGGGTGAAACCAACCCATATATATACAAGAAGAATGTATACTCAAGGGTACATATATATAAGTATATAGTATATGTATAAGTAATGTTATTACTCTAACACTTTCATCTAGCAATTGGTGGAGACAATTTGATACAACCCTAGTACTGAACGATGATAGGTAATAGAGGGGTCTCAAGAGAGTTTGTGTTTTTTTTGGATTATTGGTTTTTCATCACATGGTAATTGTATTATAATGTATGTTATGAAATTTACTTCAGTGTACAATTTCAAACATCGAAGTGTCATCCACTTATGAGTTACAATCAACCACAAAGTATGATCTCATACACATGTGGATACCAAAATTTTTATCATGAGTTTGTATGGCAGAATGACTCAACTTACACAGTAGAATAATACAGTGAACAAATTCATGGTCAATAAATTTTGCAGTAACATAAATTCATGGAGAAATATATTCAACAATATTCTATTGATAACTACGTACTGCATGTTCAGGATTAAGCTTCAAAGTTCGGTCACCAGAAAGATACACCACTGAGAGAAAATGTTGATCTGCATAAAAACTTAAAAATGGAGCACAAACTTTTCAAGATCTTGTTCAACTTCTACTAGGCAGAGATTCATCTATTTAAGACTTTCAAAAGATTTCATCATCATGATAAAGTTCCAACACAAAAAGTAGCCAATAAGATTACCTAGTACAAAAAGATAGCATAATAAATACTGTGTCAGTACAATTAAGATCATTATCCCTTGCTCCTATTGCCGGCATTAGCGGTGATGCTTAATGAAAAGTTTTTTTAGGCTGAGTGGAGATGCTTCATCTTCATTGGTAACTCCACCAGACATAATTTCAAGCAACTTACAACATCTTTCCCTGCTTGAAATATCTTCAACTCCCAACAAAGCTCTTAGATAGTGATGCTTCTTCACTAGCAGAGGTTTCATGAGAATGTCTGCCTTCTGTTCTTATGACTTGCAATACCTCAACACAATCGATCCATTTGCCACTAAGCCTCGAATAAAATGAAAACGAAGGTCAATATGTTTTGTTCTTCCATGGTGTGCAGGCTTTTTAGCTATCTCAATAGCAAATTGATTATCACACCGTACCTCAATAGGTTTATTGATCTTCATACTACAATCTTCCAACACTCTCTTTAGCCAAATTCCTTGACAGGTTGTGGCAGTGGCAGCGATGTATTCATCCTTGGTTGTAGAGAGTGCAGTTACATCTTGTTTCTTGGAGCTCCATTAGATAGCCCCTGAACCAAGATCGAAAACCATGCCTGAAGTACTCCGCCTGTCTTCAATTGAACCCCCCCTCCCTCCAAATCGTTGTCACTAAAGCCCCTCAATTTCCAGTCTTCAACTTCAGTATGTTTTACTCCAAAATTACTTGTACCAGCTATATATCTCAGCAGATGTTTTGCAGCCCCAAGATGCATTCTGGTAGGCCTGCTAACAAATCTAGATAATAGATTCACAGTAAAGGTTATGTCTGGGTGAGTATGCATCAGATACAAGAGTCTCCCTATCAAACTTCTGTATATCTTTGGATCTGCAGCTCCAAATTCATCATTGTTTTGCAACTTGTCACTGCTGTTCATGGAAGTGAAAGACCGGCTTGCATTAATGCATAATGAACAATTTTAATGTTTCCTCTGCATACCTTCTCTGAGTGATGAATATTTTTTCTTATGATTGTTTCACCTCCAAGCCTAGGAAATAAATTAACAACCCCAAATCTGACATTTCAAAGCAATCCTTCATCTCTTGTTTGAAAGCATCGACCATTGCTTGAGATGAACTTAAATAGATGATGTCATCCACATAAATAATCACCAGCAATAAATTACCATCTTCATCAGCTCGTTTGTAAAGAGTATGCGTGTTCACACTTCTAATGAAGCCTTTACTCTGAAAATAGCCATCGATTTTCAAATACCAAGCTCTAGGAGCTTGTTTTAGGCCATACAATGCCTTTTTCAGTTTAAATACCTTGTGTTCTTCTTCCTTCTTCTCATAACCAAGTGGTTGTTCAACATACACCTCCTCATGTATTTCTCCATTCAAAAATGCAGATTTGATGTTGAATTGATATACTGGCCATCTTCTCTACGCAGCGATAGCTAGGAGAAGTCGCACCATCTCCATTCTAGTAACTGGTGAATAAATTTCATGGAAATCAATGCCAGCCTGTTGAGTATAACCCTTTGCAACTAGACGGGCTTTGTGTCTTTGTATACTTCCGTTTGAGATATATTTTGTTTTGAACACCCACTTCAACTGTACAATCTTCTAATCAGGTGGAGGTTCAATCAGTTCCCAGGTGCCATTTCTTTCAATGGCATTCAATTCTTTTCTCATTGCTTCTCTCCATACTTCAGTCTTCACTGCCTCTTCATGCGTGGTTGGATCAGATAAATTAAGAGCAAATGTGCAGCTCTCATAAATATACTTTAATGACCTGACTTTTCTCACTAGTGATTCCTCGCCTGAGTTAGCATCTTGATCACTGTTTTCTCCATTGTTGCTTTTAACTAAAGTTGCATCACCATCTTTGAATTGATTTGCTGATGATGCTCCCGATTTCAAGCCGCTTTCTTCAGTTGGACAACATGTGTCCAAGGGTGAATCATCATATATTACCACTGGTGTAGACTCAGACTTGTGACTACAATTCCAATCCCAACCTGCATCTTCATTAAAGGTTAAATCCCTACTAATAATAATCGTAGAGATAATGGGATTGAATCATCGGTATGCTTTTGAATTTAAGCAATATCCAATGAATACACACCTTTCAGACTTCGTATCTAGTTTTTGCAATTTATTTGAAGGAATAAGAGTGTATGCAATGCACCCGAATAATCTGAGATGACTCACCTTGGGCTTGCAACAATTTCAAGCTTCATAAGGTGTCTTGTTCTTCAGAATGCTAGTAGGTATGACATTGATAAGGTGCACAGCTATAGTTATAGCTTCTCCCCAAAAACAATTTGGTAGTCCTCTCTCCCTCATCAAGGCTCTTTCCATGTTCATGACAGTCCAGTTTTTCTCTCTGAAACCCCATTTTGCTACTGTGAATATGGAGCTATAAGCTTCTTGATGATCCCCCACTTCTTACAAAAAAGAATTGAAGTCATTGCTAGTGAATTCTACTCCTCTATCCGTGCGCAGCACCTTGATCTTCAAATAAGATTGTGTCTCCACCATTCGCTTGAATATTTGAAATGTCTCACATGCTTTTGATTATTGTTTCAAGCAATATATCCAGCACATGCAACTATAATCATCAACAAATAGTAGATAATAATTGTTGCCACCAAGAGAGCTTGTTTGCATGGGGCCACATATGTCAGCGTGGATTATCTACAAAGGAGCATACGCATTTCGAGAGTTTCTTGATGGAAACGGCTTCCTGACTTGCTTCTCCGTGACACAGGTTTCACAGAGATGTAGCTTCCTGAAATTTGAAAGACCTAGCACCATTTCATTGCTCTTCATCCTTCTTCGTGATTCAAAATTCTATGACCCAACCGCAGATGCCACAGCCTTGTGGTCTCCTTCACATTCAGTGCCATATTGACCTGCCCAACATCTGAGACATTAAAAGGAAACATATTGTTTCTGGTTTTGATTATACTCACCATTTTTTCTCCTATCTTGACATTACGAATCACACATTTATTCAACACAGAGTATCCAGATGCCAACAACTAACTGACACTCAATAGGTTATGTACTAACCCTGGGACATATTGCATGTCATGTAATAGTTTAGTTTTCCCTCCAGATGTGATGAGAGATAACGTTCCTTTCCCATGAACCATCATCTCATTGTTGTCTCCCAATCTAATAGTAATCTTTTGGCTTTTATCAAGATCTTTGAACATTTCTTTGGCACCGGACATGTGATTGGAGCATCCACTATCCACCAAGCACACTGATGTGATTCTTTTTTCCTTTTTACATTCAGTCATGAACAAGTTGCTCACTTTTTTCTCTTCAGTAACTAATGTAGTTTCTTACTCAGTATGTTTGTCTCTATACCAACAATCCACCTTCATGTGACCAAACTTCTTACACAGATGACATTGTACATTTCCTTTATAGGTTCCCTGTTCTCCATGGGATGGCTGACTATCTGTTCCTCTGCCTCTACCTCTTCCACGCCATCTTCCTCGAAAGAAACCCCTCCCACAGCCTCTACAGGGTCCCATTTCTTTGTCTTTAGCATATGATGTTTCACCTCTAATATGAAGTGCTTTCTCTTCCTTTTCAACCTGATCATCAGCTTGTCTTGCCAATCTAGCTTCATGAGCTAATAGAGAACCGCTCACATCATCCATGGTAAGCTTCGTGAGGTCCTTGGACTCTTCAATGTTGGTGACCATGTGGTTAAATTTGGGTCCTTATCTCCTTAGAAACTTCCCAACAACCATGGCTTCTGGAATGGTATCTCCCAAGCCTTTCATCTGATTTGCCAGTTCCAAAACTCTTGTAATATAGTTTTAAACTCCTTCAGTGTTCTTTATTCTGAGATTCTCAAAGTCTTGTTTCAATGTTTGGAGCTTGACCGCCATGACATTGGGGTTGCCATGAACCACCTTCTTCAAAGTAGCCCATGCCTCATTTGCAGGGTTTGTAGAGATAATGCGAGTTAGAAGAGGCTGAGAGAGAGCTTGTTTTATGAAGAACAACACCTTGGCATCTTTTTTCTTGTTCTCTCTCACTTTTGCTTCATCTTCTTTCTCCGTGTAGCCCTTCTCTACGAGCTCCCAGAGTTCTTATGATCTGAACAAGGTTTTCATCATCAAGCACTAAAGATCATAATCTTCCCCATCGAAGACAGGTACAGCTGGTCCAGAGACACTTGCTAAGTTATTATTGTTCGTCACAATATGCTATTGCCAGAAAAACCAGCTCGGATACCACTGTTCAGGATCAAGCGTCAAAGTTCGGTCACCAGAAAGATACACTACTGAGAGAAAATGTTGATCTGCATAAAAACATAAAAATGGAGCACAAACTTTTCAAGATCTTGCTCAGCTTCTACTGGGCAGAGATTCATCTATTTTAGACTTTCAAAAGATTTTATCATCATGATAAAGTCCCAACAGAAAAAGTAGCCAATAAGATTACCTAGTACAAAAAGATAAAGTAATAAATACTATGTCAGTACAATGAAGATCACTGTCCCTTGCTCCTATTGGCGGCATTAGCGGTGAGGCTTAATTAAAAGTTTTATTAGGCTGAGTGGAGATGCTTCATCTTCATTGGTCTATTGAAAAGTCAGCTGCCTCATGACTTCTTCCACTTCAAATTGCTTTATTGTTGACTAGTCAACTCCACCAGATATAATTTCACCAGATATAATTTCACCAGATATAATTTCAAGCAACTTACGACACTACAAAGCCAACAAGTACTCAAAATCATAATTTGCAAATTCTACGTATTGTTGATAACTGAATTTCATTAATAAGGTTAAATATGCCAAAAATGTAACAAAATAATCCTCAAAACAGTTGCATATATTTGAAAAATGTTAGCATTGTTGGTTAATATTCTTTGTTCACATATTAGATTTGTAATTTCATATACAAGAAAAGAACCTACTATTTAAGAACCATGGATTATGATAAGTGCTTGTGTATAAGTAATACGAAGTATTCTTTTCTTACATTGAGCATTACTTTTCCCAGAATTTATTGCTTATTCATGTGTATATGTGTTCTTTTATGCATGTAGGGACGTGGAGACAATTGTGGAAGAAAGGAAGAAAAAGTAGATCGTGGATGCACTTGTTGATGAAGTTTTTGGATGGAACAAATGTGAAGACACAAGTTCTGCTCAAAGACATGTGGGTGTGTGCCAACCTCCATTGTACTCAAGCGAATACGCAAAGTGGAGGGGCAGAAAGGTAGTCACACTCATGTGTTCCGACTTGTGCAATGCTAGCAAGATCTTTGTCAATGTGGTTTTTATTGAAGACGTGGCACGATCTACCGCATGAATGTGTGCCCATTCATATGGCCTCAATAAAAAGAGTGGATTTGGGAGCATTCCGGCAAAGTACTACAGCAGTTTACTGTAGTAAATTAGTGTAGCAAATCACTGTTGCAATTATTGTTCACAGCGCGCGGAAAAACCAAAGTTTGCAAATCCACATGACTAGGGATTTGAAGAATCTCTTTCCTTTTTTTCTCCCAACTTTGGAGGCGCTCGTGACTAGGGTTTGGAGAGGCTTTGGCTTGGTCTTTAGAGCGATTCTACGGCCTTTAATATCGCGTTCCTTTGGAAGAGAGTTATTGGGGAGCTTTCGTCGGCATCGATTCGGCGAGGTGTGCCCTAGGCTTGATAAGTTAACATTTGGAGAAGACAAGACGGCTCCGCAAGACCATCGATACGGACTACAAGGGGGTTTTATCTATGGATTGCATGTTTTCACTATTGATTTCATTGTTGATTGTGTATTGCTCAATGGAGAGCTAAACCCCTAGTCGGTGCTTGGACTTGTAAACCCTAGGATGATTTGGTTTCATTGACCTTTATTACGCTTCTATAATTGATGTTTTAATTGAGTTCCATCCTTGAATGCTTGTTGTATTAATTTTCCCTTAGAGTGACACTAGGGTTGCGAATACATCTTGGTAATTCTTGTGGATAGGTGACACGCCATTAGGATTAGACAAAGCTAGGTTGGAGAGGGTTGAGAGGGTGAGTCGAGAGGTAGCGGAACGTCCCCTTTCCTTTCCGTGTGATTTATCCTATCTCCACGTTCCAAGAGTTTTTTGCAGTTACGATAGAGTGAAGTGCTAAGAGATAAGCTCCACTGGAGCTTAGTTGCGCAAGCAAGAGAGTGAAGTGTTGAAGTAATCTTTAGTGCTAGGGCTTAATCGTGGCTAGGGGTCTTTCGCCTGGACCAAAGGGTTAGATCTATATTAGGGAATAGGATTTATCACTTGGAGTCCCTAGAGCTTTAAGCAACTTTGCATTGTGTGAGGTGTCAAGAGTATTCCTTTCCGCTGGGGCATAATGTAGGGTTAGTCACGGTTGACCTTAGGTTTGGGACCGTGTGTATTTGGATTTTCATGACTCATTAAACATTAGTTAGGAGACATAATGATTAGTCTTTCACTTAAAACAATAGTCATAGGATAAGCAATGTCCGGGTGCGCCATTTTCTATCGATGGCCTCTCCTTATTTCTATTGCATCTCTTTCTTATTTTCTTTATTTTTATTTGCATTGATATTGTTCATACCACCATTGAATCATCTTCATTATAGTTAAATATAAATACTTGTATTTTCAAGCACTATTCTCTGTGGATACGACTACCCACTCACTAGGGTACTTTATTACTTTCACAATCTGTGCACTTATGGTACACACACGTAAGAGGTATGTCAAGTTTTTGGCACCATTGCCGAGGAATAGGCGTTTTGGAAGCATTTTGCACTTTGACATTTTAGCTATTCATCACTTGTTCTATTTCACATTTTCTTATTCTTCCATCGTTCTGATTTGTTTTTTTTATTTGGTTACAGCTCCAGGTTATGAGCGGAGGAAACCCTTTGACATTGGTTGAAGGTGATCTGGATATTGGAAGAAGAATTCATAGAAAGGGGGAAAAACCTGTGCAAGAATAGTCAAATCAAGCTGAGATAGAAGGTGAAGGGTCTAATAACATAGCAGAACAGCATGAGCAGCAGAGGACACTCTCAAGTTATGCCCGACCTGCAGTTCTTGGCACATAATTGAGTATTGTGCGCTCACCGATTACAGCTCAAAGTTTTGAGCACAAGCCAGACATCATCCAGATGTTACAGCAGTCAGCAAGTACAATGGTTTGGCCAATGAGGATCCAAACAACCATATTGATAACTTCTTGGAAATGTGCGACATGCTCAAGATTAATGGTGTTATGGATGATGCTATCAAGTTGAGGGCCTTCCCATTTTTCTTGAAAGGGAGAGCAAAGCAATGGCTACATTCATTACCTAGAGCATCGATCACTACATGGGAGGACATGGTAGAAGCTTTTCTTGCCCGATATTTCCCTCCTAGAAAATCTGTGAAGCTTAGGAATGAGATATATTCTTTTGTGCAAACGAAATTGGAGTCTCTTTTTGAGACATGGGACAGGTTCAAGGATCTCCTGCAGAAATATCCTCAACATAGGTTCCCCGAGTGGATGATCATTCAAACTTTTTACAATGGTTTGAACCCAAGCACAAAGCAATTACTTGATGCTGCAGCAGGATGTACCTTAGGAAGCAAGACCCTTGAAGAAGCCCGTCATCTCATTGAAGAAATGGCTATGAACAGTTATCAGTGGAACACACGAGACAGAAAAAAGGTAGCCAGACTTCATGAGATTGATGAAGTCACATCATTAATGGCCCAAGTTGAATGATTGAGCAAGAAGTTAGATACTCTAATTTCTCCTAGAGGGGCGACAATAATGAGTTGCACTGGATGTGGGGAAGGACATGCTCCATCTAATTGCCCGATTTCTATTGGTGGTACCACTTCCATAGAACAAGTTGATTTTTTAGGTAACGCAATAAGAGGCCAAGGAAATCCGTATAGCAATACCTACAATCCGAGGTGGAGGAGCCATCCAAACCTTTCTTGGAGTAATCAAGGGGAACAGAAGGCTATAGCATCACTAGGATTCCAACAACAACAACAACAACAAGCGCCAAACAAGGAGAATCGAGTTTCAGGGTTGGAGAACCAGATGACCGATTTAGAGAATGCTTTGACCAAGTTCATTCCATCGTCACTCTCGGAACCACACTTCGCAACCACACTGCATCATTGCACAACTTGGAGAACCAAGTGGGATAAATTGCAAAGTCACTCTCGGAAAGACCTTAAGGGAGTATGCCTAGCAACACGGAGACCAATCCAAGAGAGCATGTGAAGGCGATCACTTTGAGAAGTGGTCGTGAAGTTGAGAGTAGATTCCCTAGTGAGAAGATAAATATTAAGACACCCGAGGTCATGGAGGTTGAGAATAGAGCCAAAGAGAAGGAGGTGGCACCCCCACCTTACAAGCCAAGAATCCCTTATCCTTCAAGATTGAATAACGACCAAAATGATGAGCAATACAAGAAGTTCTTGGGTCTATTTAAGCAGTTGCATATCAACATCTCATTTGTGGAGGCATTGTCTCAAATGCCTCTCCATGCAAAGTTTCTCAAGGACCTCCTGACCAACAATAGGAAGTTGGAGGAGAGTGCATATGTGATTTTAGATGCTTCATGCTCGGCGGTGTTGCAAAAGAATATGCCGAACAAGAAGAAAGACCCCGGAAGCTTTAACATTCCTTGTAATATTGGTAACTTAGGCGAAGAGAAGGTATTAGAGGATTCAGAGGCTAGCATCAACGTCATGCCTTATACATTATTTCAGAAGCTAAGCTTGAGAAAGCTTAGGCCCACTCTGATGACACTTCAATTGGCCGACCGAACAGTTAGATGATAAGTGCTTGTGTATTAGTAATACGAAGTATTCTTTTTTTACCATGAGCATGACTTTTATCAGATTTTTTCATTCATACATGTGTATTTGTGTTACTTTTGTGCATGTAGGGTTGTGGAGACAAGTATGCAAGAAAAAAGCCAAAGTAGATCGTGAATGCATGTTGTTGATGAAATCTTGGAGTGAACAAATGTGAAGAGACAAATTGTGCTCAAAACATATGAGTGTGTGCCAACCTCTGTTGTGCTCAAGTAAACATGCAAATTGGAGGGGCACAAAGGCAGTCACACTCATGTGTTCTGACTTATACAATGCTAGCCAGATTATCGTCAAATGTGATTTTGTTGAAGAAGTAACGCGATCTACCGCATGAATGTGTGCCCATTCATGTGGCCTCGATAAAAGTGTGAATTTGGGAGTATTTTGGCCAAGTACTGTAGATGGTTACTGTAGCAAATAACTGTAACAGTTAATTTTCACAAGCCGCTGAAAAATCAATTCCCTGCAGATTCACACGGGCGTGTGGAAATTCCACAAGCCCGTGTGGATGCCCGATTCCAACCCTATTTAAGTCGCGATTTCAGCCCGTTTGGAGAATCTTTTTCCCTATCTTTTGCCCATCTCTTCACCATCCTTGGAGGCACTTCTGGCTAGGGTTTAGAAGGGTTTTGGCAAGGCTTTTGGAGTGGTTCTACAGCTTTCAACACCGCATTCCTTCAGAAGAGAGTTATTGGAGGAGCTTTCGTCGGCATCAATTCGGCGAGGTGTGACCTAGGCTTGACGAGAGAACTTTTGGAGAAGACACGGCCACTCCAGAAGACCATCGACACGAATACAAAGGGGGTTTTTCTTATGGATTGCATGTTCTTACTTTCAATTTCATTATTGATTGTATCTTGCTCCATGGAGAGCTAAACCCCTAGTGGGTTATGTGGACTTGTAAATCCTAGGATGATATTGTTTCTTTGACCTTTATATTATGTTTCTTTAATTGATGTTTTTAATTGAGTTCCAATCTTGAATGCTTGTTAAATGGGTTTTCCCTTAGAGTGACACTAGGGTTGAGAGCCCACATTGGTAGTCCTTGTGAGTGAGTGACACACTATGAGGGTTAGACAAAGTAAGATTGGAGAGAGATGAGAGGGTGAGTCGAGAGATAGCGGAACGTCCCCTTTCCCCTTGGTGTGATTTATCTTACCTCCGTGTTCCAAGAGTTCTTTGCGGTTACAATAGAGTGAAGTGCTAAGAGAGGAATTCCGTAGGGGCTTAGTTGTGATTAGGGGTCTTGCACCTGGACCAAAGGGTTAGATCTATATTAGGGAATAGGGTTTATCACTTGGAGTCCCTAGATCTTTAAGCAACTTTACACAGTGTCAGTCGTCCAGATTGAGCGATTTCTCCACCTGGGCATAGTGTAGAGTTAGTCACGGTTGACCTTTGGTTTGGGACCATGTGTTTTAGGATTTTCATGACACATTAAGCATCAGTTAGGAGACATAATAGTTAGTTTTGCACTTGAAGAAATAGTCCTAGGGGAAGCAATGACCGGGTGCCCCACTTTCGTTTGATTGTCTTTCCTCTCATTTTTTATAGCATCTCTCTTTCTTGTTCTTTTTATTTCTTTTCATATTGATATTGTTCACATCGCTATCGATCCATCTTCACTTTAGTTAAATAGTAATCTTTGTGTTTCTGATCACTATTCCATGTGGATAAGAATACCCACTCACCAGGATATTATTACTTCGACAAACCCGTGCACTTGTGGTTCACATGCAAAAGTGCATTTGTCATTAGACATCCAAGGGGCATCATTGAAGACGTACTTGTAAAAGTTAACAAGTACATATTTCCTGTGGACTTTGTGGTATTGGATGTTGATAAGGATGCCGAGGTTCCATTGATACTTGGGAGGCTGTTCTTGCGCACTTCCAAGGCTCTCATTGACATGGACGGTGGGGAGTTGACATTAAGAGTTGGTGATGACAAGTTGACATACCGCCTCGCCGATGCCATGCGACATTATCTTGACTTTGATGACACTTTATATTTTCTTGACACCACGATGAGTTAGTTGATAGATATGTGCAGGAAATGATGTGTCCGGACCCATTTGAGTGGTTGTTAGATCAAGATGTAGAGAATGAAAAAGTCTTATCACTTGGTCTAGAAGACAAGGTGCAACCTATCCCGGGAGTCATGAAAAGGATGATCCAAAAGTTGAAAAGAGCAAGAAGATGTCACAAGATGCGTCCCATTGCTAATGGGGATGTGCATTCATGGAGTAAGGGTGACGGACCCTTGTGTGGTAACAAACTCTACCTTGAAACAATTGTGTTCATCGTGCTTTCAAGTTGTAGGTAAGAGGGCAACCTTCATTTATGAGCCCCCGTGAGGTAAGATCAGGTACGTCAAGCTTAGTGACATTAAACAAGCGCTTCTTGGGAGGTAACCCAAGTCTTTACTGTTTTTCTAGACTTTAGTTTAGTACTTACATGAATAAGAGCTTTAGTGTTGGTGTCTTGATTGTTAAAATGCTTCTGTTGTGTTTTACTCGTGGATTGTTGGTGTTCTAGTGTGCCTAATTGTGATTGGCAAAGTTTCTTGGTCGTTTGAGAATGTTTTCCATGATTCTCTAGTCAGTTCTTCATAGTATATGCAGGCTCTATATATGCATAAGTGTTGCAGAAATTTTTCTTCATAGTATATGCAGACTCTATAGAAACCATAGGTTTCTCTAAAATTAGGGGAGACTCTTTTGCCGAACAACCTAGGGCGGCTGAATTTCTAAAGGTCTGAGTGGCGGGAGACACAATTTCTTCCATATTCCAACAGATTCTGGCAGATAAGAGTATGTCAACGAGCATCATCGGACAAGATCGCGCGTGATAGGCATCTTCAAATATCATCATCAAAGGGATATGAGTAACACATCTCATCCGGATAATCTTGGGATCCTCTAATCCCGAACCTTCGGAGAACTATTAGAGGGAGTTAGTCTAGGAATATATTAAAAGCTTATATATTCTTTATTTGGTCTTGTGGCTCTCTTGTGCTTTGATGCTTTGCTTGTTAGGATCCATAAGAATCTAATTTGAGGAGAATTGTATGTCTAGGTCCTTTAGTTATTATTTATGAATATTAATTGATTAATATAAATTATTCTAGTTTTCATAATCATTGCATGTTCTTAATTGATTGTTACATGTAGATGTGGATAAGGAGGATATGCCCTCATGTTGATAACACCTATGTCATGATAGAATTATGCATATTTTAAGAGGTTAGGCATAGCTAGGTTTCCTGATTAGGGATTGATTGTCCCTTAGGCTTAGAGTCTGATTGGTCTCTTTTCGTGGGATTCCTGCACTTAAGGAAAATCTAGGAGGCTGGGATGAAAGAGATTTCATCTTCCCAGTGGTTTAGACCTAGTCGTCATGGCTTATTTGGGCTAGTAGGCCTTTGAATTCACTCGGTTCGAACCTAGAATAGGATTGACAGTAATGCCTATCATAATTAATAATCAAGATACTTATAGTATATACTCCCAACTCCTTCTAAGTGTGCTTAACATCGTCTCCAATTGTATTGTTTAATAGTGTTGTACAAGTAAATTAAAGAAAGAACATAACAATTAGGCTATTAATTAAGTGAAAAGAAAGTAATAGGAGCCTCTCATCGTTCCTGGGGAAATACGATCCTCGTGTTCACCCACGAGGCGTTACTTGATGACCCATACACTTGCGGTATCACAGACCAATTGTAGTATTAAATACATACTTGCATGCTTATCTATTTGCATAATTTACATACCTATAATCCATCCGCCAAAACTCTAGCCCAACCAGCCTACCCATTTACTACTAAGACCTATCACCTGGAAAGGGAGGGAGATGAGTGAGTAACTATGTTACTCAATGAGGGGAACTTCATGGAATACATGTTGTATACACATACAAGATATACAGTGGAAACCTTTTCCACAGTTTATATAAAATTTAAAATTTAAAATTTACAACATCGTAATACCCGTGTTCGTACTAGAGTCATATCAATTTATCGAATAATGTAACATATCCAAATAGTACTAAACACATATCAAAACATATAATTGTAATCACAGATTTTATACAAAATATGAAATATAGAATATGAAATATAGCATTTATAATATCCCAATTCCTGTGATCTTAACATATCCAAATAATATGAAACACATATCACAACATATAATCATTATCGCATAGTTTATACAAAATATGAAATATGGGATTTATAACATCCCATAAGTAAACATCTGTATTCAAAATACAATATGATAATAAGATTCCAACCGAATATGAAAAACATGTATCAATCTGCAACCTTGTTCTTGTAACACATTAGTTTAGCAAATAATTGAGTAAAACTGAGAACAAGTAAAAACCCTTCGCCGTGGTCGCAGCTAAGTCCCTTCTTGGGCATTAATACCTTGGGTGGTGATCCCGAGGTCTTAGTCAAACACTGCCAAGACAAGGACCTCCACGCGTCTCCCGTATGGCTGAAACAGTTGGGTACGGTTTGCCATGGCCCTCTACAAGTGATTTGTGGGCCAGCCATACAAGTAAGTAGTCAGGGCCACAACCCTATCACCAACAAATCCAACGCACTGATGGTACTGACCGAAGGCTTATAACCAACGCACCGCATGTAGGTAAAAACCGTCAATTTTCTGAAGACAAAAACAATAACATGCTTGATGACTATAATCCATCTACCGCTCTCAAACGAATGTAATAATCCACCCGAAGGCTATGCACAATATAACCAAACTAATTTTTTCAAAGATGCAATGAAACTATTTCAACATACAACTTGAAGTCTAAAACCAATAACTTGTCCAAAGATCCGAACAAAAAAATAAACATTTGCTTGCCCATAGCCTATAAATCAACATAACAAAACTCATTTTCCAAAGATACCATATACTATTCCATGCCCATTTTCGGGAAAACCTTCGGAAAACCCAATTCATATCAATAGGTATTTTCCAAAACCAATCCATTGAGGGAAATACCAAAAAGGAAACCAATAGTCATAACCCAAGATTTTCCAATAAGATATGTGTGTGTGTGTGTGTGTGTGAGAGAGAGAGAGAGAGAGAGAGAGAGAGAGAGAATAATATGTATAAAACAAGTAAAGCATGCATATCAACTGTTCCCACTCACATACATGGATGACCACAAATCCGACACTGCCCCTCCGTTGGTTCCTTACCCTTGCTTAAGGTCTCCTCTTGGGACAAGTTCAACCAACAACCAAGTAGAATTTAAAAGCTTTCAACAAAAATAAAATAAATAGAACATGCGACCCTATTATACAATAGAATCGCTAGGGTTCCCAAATCGACCTCTAAACGAACCCAAACAAACCCACGAGCTAACCTTACTCATCTACTCCCCATAGGGATAGATATAACTAAGGGTTCTCCAAGAACCCTTGGCCCTATACCAACCTTGGTTGTGTTTGGTATATGAGAAAGTACCCAACTTTCCCTGGAAAGTAACACAAAGGATTCACTTTATCATGTTTCGCATAATTTTTTGCTGAAAAGTAGCTTTGCCATGGGAGAGAATTTCCATTAAAATGAGGAAAAGTGATTCCCTCACAAAATGATGGGAAAGTTAGATTCCCGTAAGATAGGAAAGTCAGGCAATTTAATTTTACAATAATACCCTCAAACTTTTTCAAAAGTACTTCTACCCTTTAGGTTTTTCTCAAACACATAAATATTTAAATATTTCATATTATAAAAATATTTAATATTTTTAAAAAATTATTTTATTATTATTTTAAAATTTTTTATTTTAAAAAATATTATTTATTATTATTTAAAACATATTATTATTTAATATTTAAAACACTTTATACATTTTAAAAAATTATTATTATTTTATTATTATTTATTATTTAAAATTATTTTATTTAATTATTTAATATTAAAAAAATTTATGCGTTTTAAAATATTTATTATTATTTTAATATTAAAATTGATTGATAAATTGTTGATAAGTAGAATACTACAAGGATTTGTTCACCCCACCGCAGGGCTACTGAATGCTAACACCTGGGTTGGGTTGCTAATTCTAGAGCCAGGTTTAGCATCATTCTAATAAGAATGAACCCCATATTATAGAGTTTTTTCACTTACTAAACCAACATCCACATATTATATTAAGTTTTCACTTAATATACCATATTTCTACTTATTTGATTATATTAAACCACTTATTAGATAGGTTTTTTCACTTACTAAACTAGCTATCCGCGTATTATATTAAATTTTCACTTAATATAACATATTTCTACTTATTTTTTTATATATTAAACCACTTATTATAGAGTTTTTTCACTAACTAAACTAGCTATCCATTTATTATAGTAACCTTGCTAATGTGTATACAAGGTTAATTTATTACTATTCATCATTATTGTTATTTAAAACATTTTATTATTATTAATTATTATTATTTAATATTAAAAACATTTTATAATTATTTTAATAACATTATTTATTATTTTAATATCCAAAACATATTGTTATTTATTATTTAAAAATGTTTTATTTAAATATTTAATATTAAATACATTTTGTTCATTTTAAAACATATTATTATTATTATTTTAATATTAAAAATTGATTAACAAGTGGTGGAAGTAAAATAACACAAGGGCATTTATGTCATTATGCCAATAGCTTCCCAAGAATATCTTCCAATGCCAAACACGAAAATATAACTTTCACATTAATTTAATCAAACTTTTTAATGCATACCAAACAAAGGAATGGTTCTTTCCCATCAATTTTTTTCCCATCAATCAAATTCCATCGAAACATTACCATGGTAAAGCACCAAACGCAACCTAACTATACCAATATGAAATCCACTTCAAATCTCGGCCAAAACAGAGAAATAACATAGGATTCATGTCCTTTGTTACTTCTACCCTCGTCTAAGGCTAAGATCCTCAAGAAAATCCTCGGTTTAATTTGAGAAATTCAAACCTTAGATAGAGGGTTACCCTCAAACTCAAAGAAACGAGCTTTAATCATCGATTCTGTCCCTGTGAAATGGTAGAGCGATGTCTAAAACAATTCTCATAGGGTCCATTATGAAAATGGTCAAAACATTTAAGGGGAACCGGTCGACAATCAACGAAGAACGAAAAAAAACAAAAAGGAAAAAAGATAAAAAAAAAAAATGCAAAAAAGATTTATATACATACACACACACGTGGCATTAAAAATCTTCCATCGTTCAGCCTAAGGAAATGCTCAAATGGGTATATAATATATATATATATATAGAGAGAGAGAGAGAGAGAGGTATATAGAAGTGGATACATACATATATATATATATATATATATATATATATATATATATATATATATATATAGAATACGTCAACTGTGGGCATTCATAGAACATCGGCAGTTGGGTATATATATAGAATATGTCAACTATGGGCATTCATAAAACGTCGGCAGTTGGGTACATTAGTAGAGATTGAGTGAGACATGCATGGAGCGGGTGATGGGTGGGTTGCTTCTGTAGAGTTGGTTTTTATATTTTGCAACTGTAGGTGTTAGTTGAAATAAGGTTCGACGGTTGTAATTTGTTGAGTTACTATGTTGAAAATGATTATATGGTTCAGATCAAAATATTATGCATCAAACTTTTCATTGTGCTACTATTTCTAAGAATAGGGTTACCATTAAGCCAAATAATGATCACCTTTGGATTTCAATCCAACGGTTGACAACGAACGTTCTTAGATGATGAACCCTATATATATATATATATATATCCACTCATATAACGTGAACACAAAAATGAACCGATTCTCAAACTACTTTTTTCAGGAAAACTTCATCTTATTTAATCTTGTACACATTATATAATTATTTATTACCTTGAAAATTTGTAGAGGACCTTTTGTGGAAATGGGTAATTTTTTTTTATAACAATATGTTGTTTATCCTTTGGTACATCTTTTCTTTGATGACTTGTTTGACTAGCTATAGTATAATATACCGAGCAATATCTACAGTTGACATTTTCTTCCTTTTGTGTGTAGTTGTTGTGCTTTTAGATTTCTCTTTTGGTGCAACTTGATGGTGGTGTCATGTCTAGCCAGATAAATCAGTAGTAGTGTCAGCATTAGCAATGTCAGCAGGCTCTGCAAGTATTTTTTGTCTTTCTTCTAGGTTAAGCTACATTCTTAAGTTGTGTATCTTTTGGAGCAGATAGCCTTTCATAACTTGTCTGACTAGCTGAATCTATGTGTGGAATTGCATCACCCTATGTATATTTAGTGTCCTCCTACAAAGAAGATGGTATTATTAGGGCCGTCAAAATTATTATGGGCTTGAATGAGTTAAGTAATGTTGTAGCAAGGCTTATAGTTGCTTGTTTTCTTTTTGGACAAGTCATTCTGTTGTGGCCTTCACATTACAGACCTTGCACTTAAAAACCCTACCTGCTATTAATAGCTTTGTTTTCCTCTTGTCCTTACTTTCCAATGGCTCCCTTCTCCTCTTCTTTGCAGATCCTTCCAGCATCTTCTTGTCCATTGGTGGCAACATTGGTCCCTCCACACTTGATGGCCAGAATGCTCTGCCCTTCACTGGATTGACAAAGGATTGGTAGGCTTTTAGGTAGGTGTCTTTTTTGAACCATTCAGAGATATATTACAGAGGGTCTACTCCATGGAAAGCAATAAAAGCCAATTCATGCCTCTAGGGAATCCCATATTTATCTCATTTGCCACATTAACAAACATTGTTTGCTAGCACAACTACATAAGCCTCTCTCACCTGCAAGATCAAATTATCTTGATATACTTCATGTCTTGCAACCCCCCACCCTCCCCTCCCCTACAATTGCCTACTCCTAGATTTTAGAACTACCCTATTAAATGTCTCACACATGTTGTTGTCTATGACATCACACTTAACTACATCGAAAACAAAACCATGGCACCAACCTGTAATTAGCCAGTTCTCGAATAGATCCTTATAGACTCTTTCTCTCCATGCATGTTGGACATTTAATCTAAGTGTTTTTGCATCTGTGGTTGGCTAGTAGACCTGGTAGCATTCCAAAATGCAATCTAGAGCTCCTTGCGATGTTGTTTTTTCCCACACCTTGTATAGATGTGTCTAGCACACATCCTATGCTCAAGGAAAGGGAAAAGATCATTAGCTGCATGTATTAGACCCTACAAAGTAGACAATTGTTAATTTTAAATGCAATCTTGCTAGGATATTTAACAAAATAAATAAATAAATAAATAATGCATTCTGCATGCCTTTTGTATGTCACTGATTAAACAAAATAAATAAATAAATTGTGTTATACATACCTTTTACATATCACTGATTAAGGACCATCCAAAACCATCTCCAATGGAGAGGTCAACTTTCAATTGCTCAAAGTACCAGGTCCATAATTCCATTGTCTCTTTCAGTACCAATGCCAACAGCTACAAGTAACCACCCTTTTGAAAATCCCTTCAAGAAGCACCCATCAACTCCTATGATCCTTCTACACCCACCAATTAATCTTTCTCTTACACCTGTTAGATAGATGTATATGTTATGGAATAGGTAATTCATCCGCCTTAAGATTTTCAGAAACCACATTCACATTGCTCCTTGGATTGGTAGTTTTCAATTCAGTAGCATAATTGTTTAAAACCCTAAAGTCCTCCAAGAACTACTCTTTAATTTTCTTAATGACCAAACATTTTGCATCTCTATATACTTTGCTTATGATGATGACTCCGAACTCTTTCCTCACCTTTGTCATCAAATTCCTTGATCTAATGAAAGGCATTGCAAAAATTATGTCTCCAACCCTCTTTGCAATAACTGGAGTTGTTATCCTTCTATTCTTGGTGGTTCCGGGGAAGCAAGAGTGGTTAGGGACATAGTGTTCAACAGTTTATGATTTTTTTATAGTACACCATGAACAAAGTATTAGTCATTTTCAGTTTTCCCTAAACACATAGCCCTAACCATGACTATATCATTCTTAATATACCTAAATTCAAAGCCTCTCCTGGTTGAGAAGTCAACTAGCTTCTTCTTAAACAGTTTTTGATCTTTGAATTTAAGATCAAGAAAAAACTCCCCCAGAGGAACAACGGGGGCATACATCTTCCTAGTGGACCTGTGTCTTTATGCATCTTCTATTTCTGATCCTTCACTAGTGTCTTCATAGCTTCCTGGATTTGATGATGAAATATAGTCACTCTCATAACTTCTAACCTCCCGAAACTCATAAATAGACCTCACATTACACCATGGCCATCATCATCTACATTTTCAGGAAGATTTTTGTGAGCTTCATTCTAATAATCTTGCTGTAAATTCTTCTTCAACTTAACATATTTTCTCACTTTTTCTCTAGCTTCCTCTTTTTCAGCATCTTCATTTGTGTCATTCCTTCCAAATGGTACCGTACCTAATCTTTCTTCTTCATCCTTGTTAAACTCATTCTCACTATCCTTGTCATGTTCCTCATCTTGTATTTCACTTATTAGAGCAATAACCAATTCCACTGGATCTAACTCATTGGCGTGCAACTCATTTGGGATTTCACTCCCTAAATTACTCACTGGAATTTCACTCCCTAAAGCATTTACCAATTTTCCTGGATTTGCATCCTTGTCTTGTTCCTCACATTGGATTTCATTCTCTAAAGCTGAAACAACACTCTGCTGGTCCTACTCCTTACCACACTCATCCTCACTATGTTGGTCTAGCCCTCCTCTTAGCTCTCACTTGCACTCACTAGGTTAGTCATAAGCATATCTGTCATTGTCTTACTATGTCTATCACTTGAACCACTTGTTTATAACAATTTTGTAAAAAATTTCTCTTGCACACCACGTCTTAAAATTTATGGCAACCTCCTCCTATGGCTAATACATGTAGATTCAACATATACATCCACTGCAATATATTTTCTTAGCTATTCAGCTACCCCTACAATCCCACTATCATCAGAGATTTGTTTCAATGTCCCATCCCTAATCATATAAAACAAATTCACGATCTTGTTAATGTCATAACCCATCACTTGGATGTCCCTTAGCAAATCCCAATAGCATATCTAGTCTAGGTCCACACCAAACTCATCAACCTTTCCATTCACATATTTTTTAGCCCCTAATCTTACCAGTTTCCCTCCATGGTGGTATCTAACAATGTATTCCTCACTGACATACATGTTTTAATACCCTACAAAAAAAGGGCAAAAACAAACCTATTTTAAGTTCAGTACATTGATTTTAATTTCGAGGCCTAAATATATTTTAGCCAATGATAGACCTGTTTGCAATATATCCACAAAGTAATAAGAAAACGTAATTGTGGTTTGCAGTGTTGTGTTGTTTTTTTTATTTTTGAAATTAATTTTCTTTAGTTTTAGCATCTTATTATCCTTTACAAAATCACTAGATTTGGGCAAAGTCACCAGCTTTATGCAACTAGTTTGGCCAAAATTCACCAACTTTGCTAAAGGGACTTTGCTTATTTTTGTGGATTTTTATGATTTGTTCTACTACCATGATAGACATGAGCAATAATCAAAAGAACAAGGGTTAATGTCCCTAGATATATATTACTGTACAAGTATTGAACTAGTCATAGTCCACCCCTTTAAATGAAGATATTTCTGCATGTAATTATATTTTGTCCAATAATGATGAAGAGTTCATCAACTTAACCAAAGATGAAGAGTTGGCCATCCTTGATGAAGGCTAGATTAAATTAAAAACAAAAATCACTTCATTTATTTCTTCATCAATTACTTAAATAGTTTATTTTTCCCTGTTACCATGTCGGTTTAAAGTAGATGTTATCAGAATAACTTCTGAGAAAGGTAGAAGCTTCAACAACTATGTCATATTAAAGGACCACAGTCATTTATATTGATAAATTTATCATTGAAGACAAAAAATAATCAAATCTAACAATTTTTTTTTTTTTGTGAGTGTGATTATTCTATATATTCACCTGTAAAGGAACCATCTATATTAGACAAAGGAATAAATAAACACAACACTTGCCAACCGATAACAACAATAGGGACTAGATATTGTATCAATGGGAAACAATATAAGCTATCTATGAAATTCACACTCCATTAAAAAACAACACTTAGCTAGTCATATATTTATCACTTGGAATCCCTAGAGCTCATTGCAATTCTATGCGAGTGCGAGGTTGAGAGGTTATCTAATCTCTCCTCTGGGACATGTATAGAGTTAGGCATGGTTGACCTTAGATTTGGGACTATGTAATGAAGGATTTCCACAACTCACTATTGCATTGATTAGGAAGCATAATAGAGGGTTCTTGCACTTAAAACGATCGTCCTAGGTGGAGCATTATCCGGGTACCCCATCTTTATCGATTGCCTTACCTTCCTCCTTTACTCGTGCTCTCTTACTTGTTGATTTTACTTTTGAGAATTGAATCATTGTCACACTTATCACTATTAATCTTTCACATAGCTAAGATGCGGATTAAGTGTTTTTACTCTCTACTCCCTGTGGATTTGATATCCGCTCATCCGGGATTATTACTTCGACAAACCCGTGCACTTGCGGGATATACGCAAGGGGACCTTGTCATGCCCCACGCAACTAGTCAAACAAATCATCTATTTTGGGTAAAGGATACTTGTTCTTGATAGTCACCTTATCCAACTGCCGGTAGTCTATACACAATCTGAAGGAACCATCCTTTTTCTTCACAAAGAGAACTGGCGCACCCTAGGGTGACACACTTGGGCGTACAAACCCTTCATCCACCAAATCCTGTAACTGTACTTTTAACTCCTTTAGCTCTGTTGGTGCTATGTGATACGGAGGAATTGAGATTAGAGCAGTACCCAGTAACAAGTTAATAGCAAACTCAAACTCTCGATCTGGAGGTAATCTAGGCAATTCTCAGGAAATACATCCTCAAACTCCTGAACAATAGGGACATCCTTGAAGTTTAGTCCAACAATTCTTGTATCCACTATATGAGCCAGGTATACTTCACATCCCTTACGCACTAGTTTCCTTGCTTCCACAAAAGATACGACATACCTCGAAAGAACCTTTTTCTCACTCTCAAACACAGTACCAAATCTATTGGAGGTTTGAAGGGTCACTTCTTTCCTGAAGCAATCAATGCCAGATTTATGCTTGTTTAACCAATACATCCCTAGTATGGCTTCAAAATCTTGCATCTCCAATGGAATAAAATCTCCCTCAAAGTCTATACCCTTCACCTTGATAAGACATCCCTGAAAAACTACCTCTCTAATAATTTGTTTGCCCAGAGGTGTTTGGATCAAAAGTTCACAGTTTAAAAAAGAAGCAATCCTATCGGCATGACATACAAATACAGTGCTAACAAAAGATCTCTCTGAACCAGAGTCTATCAAAACATATGCATCATGCTGAAAGATGGATACAATATTTGTAATCACGTTGGGTCTGTCCTCGGCTTCCTCATTGGTCATGGCAAAAACTTTGGTCTGAGAACAGGTTTGTGGTTGTTGTGTTTTACCTTGTGGAATATTACTAGCAAAAGCTGATCTGCTTCAGGTAACTAGTGCAGGTACAATAGGCGGTACATCCTTGGACTAACTCTGTTGTCCTACCGGGGGAGGTGCTGACCTCGGTGCTCCATGACCTAACTCTGGACATATTGACTTTAGGTGGCCTGTGTTCCCACACTGGTAGTATCTGCGTGGCTCACGGCATGGACCAAAATAAAATCCGTTGCAGTTCCAGCATTTGGGAGCATTTCTGATCGACTTTCCTCCAAAGCTGCCACTCACAAATGTAGTATCCTTCTGACTGCCAACTTACCCTGACGACGGTTTAACTGAACTAGATCCTGAAAAGCCTGAAGAAGTGTTTTTTACTCTTGCTGCGCTTGGACGCCCTTGAAAAATCTAGGTTTCTTCTCTTGGCTAGATTCTCACGAAGGCGTTTACTTTCAATGACCAACTTCTCAGCTCTCAAAGCTAACTAAACCACTTCCTTGAAACTTTGATTCCCAATAACTGCCATCTTCTCTCGGATACTGAGGTTCCGTCCTGCCTTGAACTTGGAACATAGGGCTTCTTTACCGCCAACAATTTCAGGTACAAAATTAGCCAGGTCCTTTAACTCTGCTTCATACTTTGTCACTGTCTTGTTTCCTTGAACTAACCGCATATACTCTTGTCATTTCTGGTCACGATGAAATCGAGTGTAGTATTTTCATCAAACTCGTGCAGAAAGTCTGACCAAGTCAATGGTACATTTGAATGACCCATAAGAGTTTCCAACCAGATCCTTGCTCTGCTCTCCAGAAGTATAATTTCTACCTTTAGTTTGAACTCATCTTTTATGCCCATGTCTTCAAAAGTAGCAAGCAACCTTTTCAACCATTCTTTAGCAGTCATAGCGTCACTCGAGCCATCAAAAGCATTTCCTTTACTTGCCCACTTGTTTACGGATAATAAGTGGTAGCTAGTCTATGTATAACTCCATACCTCATCAAGGTTTTCAAAAGCTTATCATTGCAGAAATGAGTAACCCTACCAGTTAATATTGTCCTCGGTGTTACAAATATAGAGAAGAATTTCCTTAAAAACATAATCATGACCCTAGCATTATTTGTTGGGAGAGCTTGTGCCTCTACCCATTTGGAAATATAATCAACTGCAACCAAAATAAACTTGTTACCAAATGATACAGGAAATGGTCCCATAAAATCAATACTCCACACATCGAACATTTCACATATAAGAATAAAATTTTGGGCCATTTTATCTTTGCGAGAAAGATTACCTATGCATTGGCAGTTGTCATAATTTTGTGCATGCCTGTTTGTATCTTGGAAGATTGTGGGCCAATAGAAACCTGATTCCAGAACCTTTCTAGCTATTCGATTAATGCTAAATTGCCCTCCAACTAGTCCTGAGTGACAATGTCTGAGAAAATCACATCCCTCAGATAGTGGTATACATCTTCTGATGATATGCTCTGCACATATTTTAAAAAAGAATGGGTCTTCAGACATAAAGTGCTTAAGGTCACGAAGAACTTCTTCTTTTGTTGGTACATGAACCATTTAGGAAGAGTGCCTACAACCAAATAATTTGTGAAGTCAGCAAACCAAGGTGGGTCTTCATCTCTTACCAAATTGAGTATATACTACCACTCTTTAGGGAAAGCTCCATCAATGTCTCCATTCTTTAATGATTTCTTTCCAAGATCTTCTAGACTAGATAGGTGGTCTATAGCTAAGTTCTCTGCTCCTTATTTGTCCTTGCTCTCCACATCAAACTCCTACAAGAGTAAAATCTACCTAATTAAGCATGATTTAGCATCAGTCTTACTCATGAGATACCTAAGTATGGAGTGATCTATGTAGACCACAACTTTTGAAAGTACTAGATACAACCAAAATTTGTTGAAGGTGAAGACTACTGCCAGTAGCTCTTTTTCAAAGCTCGTGTAATTCTCTTGTGCATCATTCAAGGTTTTGCTCACATAGTAGATGGGATGAAAATGCTTATCCTTCTGCTGACCCAATACTGCTCTAACTGCAAAGTCACTTGCATCGTACATCAACTCGAATGGCAAATCCCAATCCAGGGCAATCATGATCGGAGCTTGAACTAGTTTATCTTTTAATGTTTTAAATGCTGACATGCAGGCCTGGTCGAAGTCAAATGACCCATCTTTCGGTAATAGTTTGGTTAATGGTTTAGCAATCTATAAAAAGTCTTTAATAAACCTTCTGTAAAAGCCTGCATGCCCCAAGAAACTATAAATGGCCTTGACTGATGTGGATGATGGAAGTTTCTCAATTGTAGCGACTTTAGCCTTATCCACCTCAATCCCTTTTCTTGAAATTCTATGTCCCAACAGGATACCCTCTGGCACCATGTAGTGGCATTTCTCCCAACTGAGTACAAGGTTAGTCTCTTCACATCTTGCTAATACTCATTCTAGATTCCTGAGACACATATGAAAGAGTTTCCAAATATAGAGAAATCATGTATAAATACCCCCATTGTGTTCTCTACCATATCCTCAAATATTGCTATCATACATCTCTAAAAGGTCGCAGGGCATTGCACAATCCGAAACGCATCCAGCGATACGTTAAAGTCCCATATAGGCATGTAAATGTGGTCTTCTCTTGGTCTTCCAGAGTGATAGGAATCTAAAAATATCTTGAAAACCCATGTCGAAAGCAATAATGTGAGTGCCCTACTAACCTTTCCAGTATCTGGTCTATTAATGGCAGCCGAAAGTGGTCCTTCATAGTGTTATCATTCAATTTCCTGTAATCGATGCATACCCATCATCCGGTAACAGTTCTAGTGGATATGAGCTCGTTCTTCTCGTTGGTAATTACTGTTATCCCCTATTTCTTTGGTACTACTTATGCTGGACTCACCCATGCACTGTCTGAAATCAGATAAATAATACATGCATTCAAAAGTTTCATTACCTCTACCTTCAATACTTCCTTCATGTTTGGATTCATCCTACATTGAGGTAGGGAGGAGTATCTATGACCATCTTCCATCAAGATCTTGTGGGTGAAAAAGGATGGGCTAATTCCCTTAATGTCTAATATTTTCTAAGTAATGGCTCTCTTATGCTTTCATAAAACCTCCAATTGCTATTTCTCTTATTTTGTAGCCAAACCCGCAACAATGACACTAGGAGTTGTGATTATTCTTCCAAAAAGGCATACTCCAAGTGATCCGGTGATATCTTTAATTCTAGGCTTAATGGCTCCTCAATGGATGGTTTGAGTCGATTATCCACGTTCAATGTGACTCCGGTGTTGTTCTCTTCTTCCTTAGGAGCTTGATCATCATTGACATCATCATCTAACTCATAAGCTTCAGTTTCCTCCTTGTTGATGTCTTCTGTCTGCAAATTATCAATTCCCAAGAGTTTTCCATGGAGCTGCTCACTGTTCTTTCTTCTGATTCTCCTGTATCTATAAATTGATCCATGTTTCCTTCTAAGCTATCTCTTCATGGTGCCCACAGCAAATGTTTGATGTAGGGCCTGGATCAACTGCATTGTTGTATTGCGCATAAGACTTCTGCATTACATGGTGTTCAATCCAATGATCAAGCAGGGTTAGTACCCTCTCCAACTGACCCTTCATAACTGCCATGAAAAGAAAGTTGTTAATAGTATTATGCAGCAACAGTAGGCACACGTGATAAAATGAATTGACTGAATTAAATACAAAAAGAGTAAATGGCTAAAACACTAAGCTACAAGTTTTCCTAGAATCTCTCAGCTGTGTTCCCCGGCAATGGCTCCAAAAACTTAATATATGAGTTATGGGTGTCTAAATTATGAAAATATATAAGCATGTAAGTATGCACTTAATAATATAATTAGTCCATTATACCACAAGTGTATGGGTCATCAAGTAATACCTCATGGGTAAACACGAGAGTCATATTTCCCCAGGAACGGCGAGAGGCTCGTATTACTTTTATTTCACTTAATTAGTAGTCTAATCGGTTATGCTCTTTCATTAGTTTACTTGTACAACACTATTAAAAAAATACAATTGGAGACGATATTAAGCACACTTAGAAGGAGTTGGGAGTATGTATTAAAGTTATCTTGATTATTAATTATGGTAGGCGTTAAGTGTCAATCGTGTTCTAGGTTCGAACAAGGGGAATTCAAAGGCCTACTAGGTCTAAATCACTAGGAACTTAAGATGGAATCTCTTCCACCCCAGCCTCCTATGTTTGCTTTAAGTGCAGGAATCCCTAATCTGGAAACCTATCTATGCCTAACCTCTTAGAACATGCATAGATCTATCATGGCATGGGTACCATCAATATGGGGGCATATCCTCCTCATCCACATCAACATCTAACAATCAATTAAGAACATGAAATGATTACAAAAATTAGAAGAATTTATAATAATTAATCAAAATTTATAAATAATAATCGAGCGATGACGAGTGCATTTCTTATAAATATTTTTATACCCTTTTCATGTATTTATCTTGTCTTTAAGTGTTTATTTGTTGTGATTCGATGCCACTATGGGTATTATTATATAATTGTGCATGAAAATAGGCTCTTGTGCAAAAAATAGGATTTGGCACAAATACAGTATGAGAAAAGGTCAAAACACAGTGTTATATGTGAAGCACAGTCTGAGCATGGGCAATGCTCCCTCACTATGAAAATCTCTAGAATTCCACATCAAGAGAATTACTACCATTGTAGCAAAACACTGTAGATGAGTTACTGTATCACTTTATTCTAGAAAATCATTATATCACAACTTGGAAGAAAAGCACGGTTTCGGTGCCCAAATCATGAGCATGCTTGTGGGAGCATGGGCCAAGCACGCCCATGCTCACCACGTGATTTTCTCTGATTTAGAGAAATGGATGAGCATGGTCCTATTTTCGTAAACACGACCTAAGCATGCCCGTGCTTAGGGCGTGTTAAGCCCAAAAAGCATCTTTTAAGCCAAATCTAGGTCATTTCCAAGGGGATATTTTCCTACTTCTTCTTGGGGGTGGTTGCCAAGGTCTTCCCCAACACATTTCTAAGGCTGGAGTAAATCTATGGTGTAAGAGCGTGAGTGGAGTAGAGCTTAGCCGGCAGGACTTCATCGAAGCATTGTCAGAATGGTTTCCAAGGTAAAGAGGGGAGTCTTTCATGTCTTCTATATCTTTTGTTTTTCTTAATATTGCATTAATTTGTAAAACTATGAGGGCTAACAATTCTCCGGTGCCCCGGGTGTATGAACTTGGATGTCTATTTGTTATATTGATTTACTTGTATTTAATATCTATGGGGTTCTGATGCGTTCTTGTGTTCATTCATATGTTCCATAACTTGGCGTGCTCGATTTGCGTAGTTGTTTGTGTAAAACTTGGTGTGTGTGGATTATTGTAGTTATGATTAGCTTGTGTAGTTGCAAAACTTACCGTATATGAAGCCCCTAGTTATACTTGTAAAACTTGCCGTATTTGATAGCTGTAGATGCAACATTGTTTTTGAGCCCTCACAAAGATCTTAGGATGTACCTGGTAGATATTAGAAGAAAGTCCATACGCATTTCTCCAGGGGATTAGTTTGGGGCACTATTCTATCTTTGTGTTTCTCACCTAGTTCATTTCCAGCCATTACTAGTCATCCTTCCCCATTTTAATCTATCTAACTATCATCCTTACCCTGAATTAGTGATCCAGCTAGAGATTAGAAGATCAATTAGTACTAGGAGTCCAGTCCCAGTGCTTCGACAATCCTACCCCTCACAGTGTACCACTTTATTACTTGTTATGATCCATACACTTGCGGATAGGGCATCAAGGGACTTGGACATACAATTCCCCTCAAACTAGGTTCTTATGGATCATAACAAGCAAAGCATCAAAGCATAAGAAAACCACAAGACCAAATAAATAATAAATAAGCATTTAATGAATTTCTAGACTAACTTCCTCTATTAGTTCTCCAAAGATGGGGGTTAGAGTATACCAAGATTGTCTGATGATGTGTGTGACTCATGCTTCGCTGATGATGATCTTTGAAGATGCTTATCATGTGCGATCTTCTCTGATGATGCTTGTTGATGTACTCTCGAGAAATCCACAGGAATCTATTAGAATATGGAAGAGACTCCATCTCCCGCCGCTTAGATCTAAAGAAATCCAACTGTCCTAGCTTCTTTGGCAAAAGAGTCTCTCAGAATTTAGAGAATACTGGGGGTATTTATAGTAATCGACTCCGCCACGGCTTCACCATGGGCATTGCGTTGTCCATTATGAGTAAATTGTTGCTTGGGCTCCAAGTCGCATCCTTGCATGGTCTTTGGGCGTTATGTGTCTTGACAACGGCCTTTATGGACTTCACAATGACTATTGTGAGGCCGTTATGGCTTCTATGTTGCTACCAGTGAGCTCATGCTGTCATGGCTTGATCTTGGTAGTGGTAAGTATAGACAGCGGCCGTTGTGTGTTTCCATAATGCCCGTTATGAGTCATGGTGCAACCCTAATTCAGCAACTTGCTTTATTTTTCTTCAAAACATCCTCGAATTTGCTTCTTTCTTCCTTTGTGAACAAAAGAATGAAATTTTATACTAATGAGATGCTAAGCAAGTACAATTTCATGCTAAATGCAGTGTAAATTATATAGAAGATATGTTCGGTTTAGTACTTATTATAACAAAACAAGAATGCTAAAAAATTCTGAGTTTAAAACTAGTTCAAACTCTGTTCAAGGTTATTGATTGTGTGTGTGTTACAACTCTCTACTTTATTTCTTTTGACCTACAAGACTTTAATAACAAAAATCCATAAAACTTCTTTTTCTTTTTGAGGTGTTAGCTTCACACAACTCCTAAGGTAACCTTTTCTCACTTGGACCCATAAAGTGGCTTTCATGCTTAAAAATGGTAGCTCTTTCAACATATTTTACTAAAGGATGGTAGCTTTCATTCACCTTAAGAGGTAGCTCTTTCTCTCATTAGGACATATATAGTATCTGACTTATTGAGAGTAGCTCCATACATCTGATAGAGATAGCTCTTTCCCCCTCCAACATTTCTCTTTTTCAAACAAATTCTTTCAAATTTGCAAAAATTTTACACAATTATATCACTTGAAGTATAATGATGTATGGGATGAGCTGTTATAGCCGGACTGACGGTGGCTAGTCGGAGGGACGAGTCGTTGTTAGAATCATCATCTGACTTGCCCGAATTCTCGCCCAAAACTAGTGGCAGTACACTAGGGTGAGGGGTGATGATTTACTTGGAGCCCCGTTGGGTGAAATCCCCATGGAACGGAGAGTCTCCATGCTTTGGGGGTGTCGTATTGCTAACAACTTCCTACCTCTCAACCTTGTCCATGAGACCCATACCCCGAATGAGTCGCGTGATGTACGGTCCAACAAAAATGGCGCTCTGATAAGTGCTTATGTATGCATATTATTGAGCATATTTTCATATATTGAGCATTTCTTTTATTTGATTTTATGGCTCATTCATGTGTTTTTGTGTTCTTTTGTGCATTCAGGGTTGTGGAGGCAGTATAAGAAGAAAGAAAGTGAATATAGGTCATAAACGCAGTTTTTGAGGATGATCTTGTATGGAACAAGTGTCAAGACATGAGCCGTGATCAAACACATGAGCGTGTGTGCCAACTTCCAAGAATGTGCAAGTCTATCTACAAATTGGAAGGGCACAAAGATAGTCACAAACTCGTGTTTCATTTTATGCAGAGTTTTCAAGAGCGTCATTTGACATGACCTACCGCATGATTGTGTGCCCAACCGTGTGGCCTCATTGGAAGAGAACAAATTCGGGATCACTGTAGTAACTGTTCACGAGTATTGTAATAGTTACTGTTCATAAAATGCGAAATTCGAAAAACCTGAGAAAACCTGAAAATCCACAGGGGTGTGTGAAATCCCGATTTCAGCATTATAAATACCGCCTCCAAGAGTTACTTGAGGGTGCTTTTCCTATCTTTTAGAGAGAGCGTAGCTAGGGTTTCAAGAAGGTTTTCGCCAGGTTTTGGAGCGTTTCAAGAAGGACACTCTATGAATATGCAAGACCTACAATTTTTGTTACGCAGTCTAGAATTGTTAGACCACTGATTACAGCTCAGAGTTTTGAGTACAAGGCAGAATTTATTCAGATGGTATAGTAGTCAGCATAGTTCAATGGTTTGGCAGACGAGGATCCAAATAACCACATCGAGAATTTCTTAGAAGTGTGTGACATGCTCAAGATTAATGGGGTTACAGATGATGCCATTGGTTGGGGGCCTTCCCATTTTCCTTGAAGGGGAGAGCAAAACAATGGTTGCACTCATTACCTCGAGCGTTGATTACTACATGGGAAGAGATGGTGGAAGCTTTCCTTGCTCAGTATTTCCCTCATAAAAAAACTGGGAAGCTCAAGAATGAGATATCTTCCTTTGTACAAATGGAATTGGAGTCTCTCTTTAATACATAGGAAAGGTTCAAGGATCTCCTGCGAAAATATCCTCAACATGGATTCCCCGAGTGGATGATTGTTCAAACTTTTTACAATGGGTTAAATCCAAGCACAAAATAGTTACTAGACACTGCAGCAGGGCGTGCCTTAGGAAGTAAAACCCCAAAAGCCGCCCGACAATTCATAGAAGAAATGGCTATAAACAGTTATCAATGGACTGCTTAAGACAAGAAGAAAGTAGCCGATCCTCATGAGATTGATGCAATCACACCCTTAGCAACCCAAGTGGAAGCATTGAGCAAGAAGTCTGCCACTCTTGGAGAAGTTAGACACTTTAACTTCTCCAAGAGTGGCAGCAGTGATGAACTATGATGGGTATGGAGGTGGGCATACCTCATCTGATTATCCTATTTCCATTGGTGTCGTAGCACCTGTTGAGCAGGTGGATTTGGTAGGGAATGATGCGAGAGGACAAGGCAACCACTATAGCAACACATTCAATCTTGGGTGACGAAATCACTTGAACTTTTCTTAGAGTAATAAGGGGCAGTCTAGACCTACAGCACCACCGAGATTTCAGCAATCACAAGCTCCAAATTTGGACAACAGAGTTTCAGGTCTAGAGACACGAATGACAGACTTGGATAAGGTATTAACAAATTTTATCCAAACCTCTGACATACGCTTCCAGGGCGTAGAAACTACACTTCACAACCACTCTACATCCTTGCACAATTTGGAGAATCAGATGGGATAGATTACAAAGTCATTTTCAGAGAGACCTCATGGGAGTCTACCTAGCAACACTGAGACCAACCCGAGGAAGCAGCTGAAAACAATCACTTTAGGGAGTGGTCTTGAACCCGAGAATAAGCTTTCACCAGAGAAAGTTACTCATGAATCACCCAAGGAGAAAAAAATCGAGGGAAAGGCTAAAGACAAGGAGGTGGTACCCCCACCTTACAAACTAAGGATTCCTTATCCCTCGAGGATAAAGAAGGATGAGAATGATGAGCATTACAAGAAATTTCTGGGCCTTTTCAAGCAGTTTCACATCAACATTCCATTCGTGGAGGCATTGTCACAAAAACCCTGTTATGCAAAGTTCTTGAAGGACCTCTTGACCAATAAGATAAAATTAGAGGAGAGTGCAGCTGTGGTCTTGGATGCGTCATGCTCAGTAGTGTTATAGAAGAATATGCCGAACAAGATGAAAGTTTCAAAAGCTTTATCGTTCTATGCAACATTAGTAATTTGGGTGAAGAAAAGGCATTGGCGGATTCAAGGGCCAACATCAATGTAATGCCTTACATATTCTTCCAAAAGCTAAGGTTGGGAGAACTAAGACCCACTCGGATGACACTCCAGCTAGCCGACCATTCAGTTAGACATCCGAGGGGTATTGTGAAAGACATACTTATCAAGATGGGCAAGTATATTTTTCCTGTAGATTTTATGGTACTTGATGTGGATGAGGTTGTTGAGGTTCAATTAATACTTGGGAGGTCGCTCTTGCGTACTTCCAAGGCTCTGATTGATATGGACGGAGGAGAAATGACACTGAGGATAGGAGATGAAAAGTTGACTTATCACCTCGCCGAAGCCATGCAATATTCTCTTGATTTTAATGACACCTTGTATTTTCTTGATACCACTAATGAGCTTATTGATGATTATGTTCAGGAAATGCTATATCTGGATCCATTTGAAGGATGGCTGGAACAAGAGCATGAGAATGAAGAAGTTTCATCACTTGCTCTAGTGGAAAAAGTTTATAAAGATACCCCGGGGATTATGAAGCAATTGCTCAACAAATTAAAGAGGTTGAGGCATCAATGCAAGTAACATTCCAACACTTCTAGAGATGAGAATATACAAGCTAAGAGTGATACTCCCTCATTCGATAAAAAGTTCTGTAACTCTACTTATAACTTGAAAAGTTTATGTTCATCATGCTTTACAGTTGCAGGTAAGAGGACATCTTGGGTTCATGAACCACTTTGAGGTAAGCATCAGGTACGTCAAGCTAGTGATGTAAAACAGGCTCTTCTTGGGAGGTAACCCAAGTTTTCTTTGCTTTTCTAGGTCTTAGTTTATTTTCTGCAGTAATAAATGCTATAGTGTCAATGTTTTCAATAATAAGGTTGTTGTATTATTTTTATTGATCCTTGGTGTGTTATTGTGGTTTAATGCTAATGGTGAGGTCTAGGTTGTATAATTGTGTGTGTGCACATGTATAGGGTTAGTTCTATTTTGCATTATAATAGTTTTGATGTTCATTATATTGTTTTAGAATTTATTTGCTGCAGAATCTATATTTCTGAACTAATCCAGGAAATTCAGACGGACGTGTGGCAAATCTACATGGTCGTGTGTTTGCTTTTAGAGAATTTTTCTCCATCCAGAGAGCTCACGGGGGCGTGTGGATGCCCCTGTGACCTCCTTTATGAATCCAGACTGACGTGTGGAATATCCACATGACCATGTGGATGTGTTCAAAAAATTTTTGGGGATCCAGAGAATATACAGGGGCATGTGAGTGGCTCTGTCGCCTTCCCTGTGATTCTCCAGGTCGGACCCATGAGAGTGTGGAAATTACCCACTCTCGTGTGGATTTTTTTTCCCTAGAAGAAGTTATGATTCAGAGATTCACAGGGGCATGTGAATGCCCCTGTGGCAACCCATAGGAGTGGGACTTATCCACACGCCCATATGGATGCTTAGAATTTAAAAAGCTACGTGCCTCTTCAAATTTCATTTCGCATCTCTTCATTTCATATCTCTCAACACCAAAGGGTTGCGCCTCCTCCCTCTCCCAACCTTTGTTCCTTCTACTTAAAGGTTTGTGGGCTATTTCTGGGATATCATTCGCGGTTTAGACTTCTTCTTCTTCGGTAAGCCTTCCATGTTCCTTTGCCTTGACATTATTTTGTTTCTTTGTTTTATTGGATCTATTTGGCATGAGTTTGCATGGTTTATCTTTTGTTCATGCTTTTATTTAATGTTGAGAGTGTTTATGAGATTTTTTGTAGAGAGTTGGGGGTATGGCCATGGCATTTTCGCCCTGCTCGATAATCCACACGGGTGTGGGTCATAACCACACTGCCGTGTGGATTTCTATAGATTTATTTTTAATTCAAACTTGATCTTTTACTTTAGTATTTTGCAGGAATGGCTCCCCGAACCAAGAGACTAGCTAGTAAGTGTCCTCTCCAGACCTCTCCAGAGTAGGTAGAGTTTGCAGTACCAGAGCATCAAGTGAGATTTGAGCACCTCTCGAAGCTTAAATTCGGACAGTCATGAAATCCTGATCTACGAGCGTTAGAGGAGATAAAGTTGGGCGATGATGTGGCACAGGAGGTTCGTGAGCTCCTCTCTATCAGGTATCCTATTGTTCGTACTATTACTTTGGAGGTCCCTACGTCGTTTGAGTTTAATCAATCCTATACCAGTTTCAATCAGGAGGATACGATTCGTTTCTGCACCTTTGGACAGTATATATCACAACATGAGTTTGACACAATTTTCAGTGAGGCTTGGGTGGTATGACAATGATTTTATTCACACTAAGGAGTACACTCAACTCCAGACTGATCATCCTCCTGGAGTGACTCCTCAATTGTATATCGTATGTTGTATGAAGATAGTTAGTATGAGCCAAGGGTTTACATGCTACTTGCCTTGTTCGTCCGTTATACAAATACATTCACTCCATTCTTAGCAGATTAGTGAATGGTCATGCGGACAGCACTGGAGTTTTGAACCGACTAGAGCTACTCTACTTATACTCCATGGTATAGAGTGAGCCCCTACACTTAGGGCATATTGTGGCTGAGTATCTGTTACATCAGGGTTAGTATACTCGGGTTGGAGTGCTGTTCTTTGGGCCATATATCACTCATCGTATCCGTGGTATGGGCTTCACTGAGGCTATTCGATGGGCAGAGAAGACTACTATTCTCTCTTCTTTTTGACTTGACACTATATGACTAATGTGCGTGGTGAAGAGGGCTGGACCTGGCATATATGTTTTGATTATCCCCTCTACAGATGAGTCCGAGGAGGAGACCGATGAAGCTGAGGGTTCCCAGCCAGCACCACTACCAAAGCAGGATCCTATGGAGACTGATATTCCTGCAGCATCTTCTGAGGCTCCTCCTGCACATGTATCTTCATTGCCTCGAGCCCATAATCATTTTGAGAGGCTCGAGAGTGCTGTGGGAATCCTCCATACCAATTTAGCAGCGGTGCACACAACTCAAGTCGCGAATCATGAGGAGGTGATGGCACGCCTTACACTTTTATAGCATATCTTAGAGCGAGACTTTGCATCACCTTCCTCACCTAGATCACTAGCACCACCAGCAGCAGTAGATGACATCGACGCATGAGGCGTCTCATTCTTTATGTTTTTATTTCATTGTACTCTTGCACTTTTTATTATTATCTTTGGACTTGTATTTCTCAGAAAGGTTCTTCCTTCTGAGTTTATTTTACTACTTTAGTTGTTTTGATTGTTTTATCGAGTTATATTTTATTGCTCTATCTTTATGAACTTTTTTTTATTGTGTTAGTGTTGAATTTCACTAAATCCCCTTGTATATACGTGCAAATGGTCTTTTAAGTCTTGTGAATGAGGAATTGTCATGGACATGGTCATGTGGCATCTTTACATGGCCGTGTGAACCTCACAACCCATTGGACTTAACTCCCAACGAATCCAACTTAACCAAATTCTGCACTATGAGTTAAGGGGAGTATTGTTCTAATTGCTCACCTTCACACAACTTGTTTTTATTGTTTTTATCATTACTATTCTTGCATGCGTTTATTGAGGGCAATGTACATCCAGGGGCAGAACGAAGGAGGGGCTAGCAGGGGCTGAAACCCTCCCCCCTTGCGCTGGAGAAAATACTTTTTAAACAATATAAGATTTGGTGGTTTTCGATTTTTCTATACTTAATTTCATGTAAAATACAATATTTGGGCAAATCAAAGTGTGGTTAGTGGGTTTATCCATAAGGTTTGGGATCTTTTGATCCACCCAAGTTCAAATCCCACTTGGTGCATTTTTTCACATTTTATTTTTTTAATTTAAAAATTACTATTATTTCAAAATTTTAATGAAATAAATCTTACATACAAATTTTAGTAATTTAAAAAAAGTTTGAATTGATCATGAGGCCTAACATATATACATATATGTTATAATGTACCATATGTGCTAGAGTGAAACAACAAAAGTTTTTTTATAAACAATAGTTTGGTTGTTTGTAGTGAGGAGGATCAATTTTACCATATTTTAAAAAAAAAAATACAAACTTGAGATGTATTCTTATTAGTTGAATTATTGAAAATCTCATATATTTTCTATCGGTAATAACAAAATTTTAAATTATACTTTATATTTTTTTTAATATGTGTATTCAAATTTTGGTTATATTAGCACATTATTCTTCATTTAAAATAATTATTTTGTTAGATTATTTTTTACTTTTTATTTTTTTGTTTTGCCTTTAGGCTTCAGCCCCATCTACCATCAAGTCTTGGTTCCATCCCTGTGTACATCGTAAGTATGGGGGGGGAGGGGGGGGGGAGTTCACATTACACATTTATTACACTCGTGCATTTCATGTTCTTGCTCATGTCGCTAATTTTGGTTATATTCTTAAGTTTACGAGAATTTTTGAATGATGAATGCTATCATGCTCTAGTTTTACTTGAATTTGTCAGGAATTTTTGTCTGACTATCTGTTTATTGCACTACTTACTCATTAAACCTATGGAAACTCTAGTTCATTATTTAGAGGACTGAAGTAGTATTCTTTGAATTGAATATATGTATATATATAGTATTAAAAAAACTAATAGAAAAGAAGTTGTTTGATTGTGCATTTAGGGTGGAAAGAGCTACCACCTAAGAAGTATAAAGCTACTCTTATAAGTCAGATACTAGTTATGCCCTAATGAGAGAAAGAGCTATCCAATAGGATGAGTGAAAGCTACTACCCTTGGTAGAAAAAGCTACCACCTCGAAAGTGTGAAAGCCACATTCGTGGCCGCTTAGAAAAGGGCTACCTTAGAGGATGTGTCAGCTACTACCGTTTCTTTTGTTTATAAATAAGTCCTTTGTATTAAGAACTTCAGAGAGTGGACATTGGGCTGACTTGAGTAAATTTACACACACATACACGATGTCGGACTTTCATCCTTCTTGATTTGTGTTTTTAGTTAGAGCATTGATTTTCTTATGTGGTATTCAAAATCATCCTTACTTTTATATTGCTTCTCTTATATACTCTTGGTGAACCTAAAGTTGAGCATGTCTAATTTTCCTTTTAGATGCTTTAATGAGTAATTTTGCTTGAGGACAAGCAATGGCTTAAATGTGGGGGAGTTTGATAAGTGCTTATACATGCATATTATTGAGCACATCTTACTTATAAGGAGCATTGTTTTTATCAGGTTCTATGGCTCATTCATGTGTTTTTGTGTTCTTTTGTGCATTCAGGGTTGTGGAGGCAGTATAAGAAGAAAGGAAGTGAATATAGGTCATGAACGCAGTTTTTTAGGATGATCTTGTGTGGAACAAGTGTCAAGACATGAGCCGTGATCAAACAAATGAGGGAGTGTGCCAACTTCCAAGAATGTGTAAGCCTATCTACAAATTGGAAGGGCATAAAGGCAATCACAAACTCTTGTTCCAGCTTATACAGAGTTCTCGAGAGTGTCATTTGACATGGCCTACCGCATGGGTGTGTGCCTAACCTTGTGGCCTCAATGGAAGAGAAGGAATTCGAGATCACTGTAGAAGTTACCGTAACAATTACTGTAGCAAAGCAATGTTCACGAGTACTGAAGCTGTTACTAAGAATCCAAACGCCTGTGTGAAAAATCTACAGGGGTGTGTGAAATCCCGATTTCAGCATTATAAATACCGCCTCAAAGAGTTATTTGAGAAGGCTTTTTCCTATCTTTTAGAGAGAACACGGCTAGGGTTTCGAGAAGGTTTTTGCCAGGTTTTGGAGCGTTTCTACGCGGTTCGACATCGATTTTCTTTGAAGGAGAGTTATTGGGGGAGCTTTCGACGGCATTGTTTCGGTGTGGTGTGCCCTAGGCTTGACAAAGGAGTCCTTGGAGAAGGAGAAGCGGCTCTTGGAAACCATCATCACGGATAACAAGGGGGTTATTTTTATAAATAGTTTGCTTTCATCTTTGATTTATTTATTGATCATGTATTGCTCCATGGACAGCTAAACCCATAGTGGGTGCTTGAACTTGTAAACCCTAGGATGATTTTGTTTCATTGACTCTTATTATATTTCTTTTAATTGAATTTTCAATTGAGTTTCAATCTTGTATTCTTATGGTTTGATCTTTTCTTAGAGTGACACTATGGTGAGAATCATCTAGGTATCCTTTTGAATGAGTGGCAGCTTCAGTAGGATTAGACTTAGCAAGATTGAAGAGGGTTGTGAGGGTGAGTCGAGAGGTAGCGGAGCGTCGCCTTTTCCTTTCGATGTGATTTATCCTACCTTCACATTCTATAAGTTCTTTGTAATCACAAACAGAGTGAAGTCTTGATAGATCTCCTTCTTTGGGGCTTAATTGTGTAGGCATAATAGAGTGAAGTATTAAGAGATCCCTTTCGCTAGGGCTTAGTTGTGATTAGGGATCTTTCGCCTGGACCAAAGGGTTAGATCTAGATTTGGGAATAGGGTTTATCACTTGGAGTCCCTAGAACCCTAAGCATTCCCACGCAGTGTGAGGTGTTGAGAGTATTCCTTTCCGTCGGGGCATACGTAGAGGGCTAGTCACAGTTGACCTTAGATTTGGAACTTTATGCTTTTGGATTTCCATGACTATTTGAAACTTAATTAAGGAAGCATTATATTAGTCTTGCACTTGAAACAATAGTCCTAGGGGGAGCATAGTAATAGTCCTAGGGGGAGCATTGTTCAAGTACTCTGCTTTATCATTGATTGTTTCCTTCTATTTACCTTTAGCTATTTTCTTGCTATTTTATTTCATTAACATCTTATATACAATATCAATCACCAATTGATTATCTCCTTAGCTAATTAGAAATACTACTTGTTTCTAGAGTCTATTTCCTGTGGATTCGACTACCCACCCCTTGGGTACTTTATTACTTCGACACCCATGCATTTGCGGTACACGCGTAAGGATGTGTTACGCTCAATCAAGTATGTTGGCCCTGATATTCGATAAACTCAACTAGCATGTACACAAGATGGATGGCGCAACTCTCGGTCAGGCTGTGTAGAAACAACAGCTCCTACCACCCCACCACTCCTATACTATCGGCTCACCTTACAAAAGATCGAGCCATCACTTCTTATACATACCTCAAAGCCAAGCTGTTGATGAATGAGGCCCTCATCAAGCCTAGCTCAAAGTTCCTGGTAAAACATAAGTGATGCCACATGCCAGTTGTTGTTTTCCTCCGTGGGTAATCAATCACCAGCTGTTTGTACTCCTAGGTTGTAGCAAAATCAGTCTCGTAGAGACCCAGCAGTAAGGCAAAATCTATGTAGCTCTGCAACCTATGCTCCCCAAATAGCTGGAAGAGTATGGAGTCGGCTCACCGATGCTAATCAGCCCTTGATCAAGGTCGATCATGTTGGAACATCAATGGTGGCATCTCTATATGTTTGCTTCTTAATGGAGAACAACCAACTGCATCCTCCTGACTAGAACATCCCTCGGACTTCCTCTTCCAACCAAAATTGTGCAAAAACTTGCCAATCCACCATGTGGGATTGGCCAAAATACTTTATCCTCAAGCAAGCACACTGCTCTCGGAAGTATAAAGTGGAAAAATTTAGTACCAAGGGCATCGCAGGTATTGATGGATCCACGACCTTTAGACAAGAGTCAAACTCTCGACCCTTGCCTTTTATGACGAGCTGGCTATCGCTAGACACGATGTCGAAGCCTCGGTCCTCGCCCTTTTTGGCTGACCATTGTGGTCCACTTTGCTCTAGTCATCCTGTGAAGAAAAGAATATGACAAGTTAACTGAGAAATATGAAATTCTCTCAAAGCAAAAGTGCTTACGACCTTCTTACAAGAAGACTTATGATAGTAAGCCTTGGGAAAACATGCCTTTATTGAAGGCCTTACGGTAATAAACCTTGAGCTCAGGCCATAAGGACCCTTTTTGTTTATTAAAGCTCAAAAAGTTTACAAAAATTGCATAAAAGCTACAAAAATGATTTAATAAACATGCAAGTAACCATTTCAACCAATTAAATTGAAGGTTAAGTATGAGAATTACCAAAAGTAATAAGGAGAACAACAACAAATCGACTTGGTGAAGGGTCAGAAAATGTGTCCAATCTTGTTTGAGAGTGCTCAGAGAGAAAAATAAAAGACAAGGGAAAGAAAATGGGACGAAGATGGGGTCACCGGTGATGAGGAATAATATAAAACCATTCAAAATGATTTCAAAGGTAACCGAGAGCGCATAAACCCTAGATGTTTACGAGCGGCTTATGGGCATAAGCCGCGACCATAAGACTCTCTTTTTACTCTTAAGTGTAATCTCATCTTCAATAAAATCAAATTTGATTTTTATATTATGTTTCTAAAAAGGCATCCACATACTTTGGAGCACATACAATAAATACTGCATAGAAAACATAAACTCTTCACTATGAGTTTACATATAGAATAGAATATATTTGATATTTATATATATTTATTGTTTATGTTTACAAGATTATTCTTTATAGCATTTTATATAGGTTTAATTACCCTTTTGGTCCCTCAAAAAATACAATTTCTTCCCTTTTGGTCCTGCCGAAATGGAATGGCCTTACTTTTTCTTTTTATTTATCGTGAATGCTTCCATCATTACATATAGTAACCGGGTGGGAATCAGCATACTTGAAATTAAATTTACTCGGGAATGAGTCTTCTTTTTCCCAGACTTGTTTTAGAAAATAAAAATTCTCATTCAAAGGAATGGGGCATAATTATTATGGAGAACCCTCTTACTTTTTTCGGGCCCTTTGTGTCCCTCTATTTTTCGGATTTGGAAAATTAGATCCTCTAGGTGATGGACGTTGAACTCGCCGTTACATGGTTGCAGACGTGGCATAATCTTAACTAAAATACTCATTAAAAAAATTAAATGAATAAAAAAACATTAAAAAAAATTTATCGGATTCTAATCTAATGATCAGAATTCGAATCCCAAGCCTAAAACATCTATAATCTATGAAATCCCTAACCAATCTGATTTCCTCTCTTCTTGTCCCCCAACATCTTCCCCCTCTTGACGCCGGTGAAGAGCTGTTGCCGAGACCCCACCACCATTAGAGTTCCTTGCCACCAACAAAGTCTTTTTTCAACAATTGTTTAACCTTTGTAGAGTTGAACCTCTTATTGTTGGAGTTGCTGCTGTGTGTAAGGTATTTTTCTCTTCAATTCTATTTCTTTTGAGAAATTATGTTTTACATTGGTGGGAAATATATTTCAGCATTATGTTTTTCTCTTTTATGTTCTTTACATTTGAATGGCATTATGTATGTAACAATGGAGAGTTTTCTTTCTTTCTGATTTTTGGTTGGGGAAGGGAGTGGGGCTTATGCTTAGGGTGTTTGTAATTCACCACCTTTTCCATTCTAATTATGTAGATTGATGTATCTTGGTAGGGCTTTATTCTCTTCCACAACTTTCATGAATTGTCCTACTAAAACCAAGACCCTGATTCCTAAATTGGTTCAGTTCATGCATGCCAAGAATCTACGATGCACAAAGTTGTAATCTTGGGTTTTAATCTACAAAGATATGGACCACCAATATGATTTTATATACATAATATGTCAATTAGGCTAAATTTAATAATTCTAATCAACTTGCTAATCTATTCCTAGTTTAAAACCATGCTAGTTTAAACATGATCAAAATCTTGCAAACTAACATTTCTCTCATAAATAGCTCCATTATCCCATTCCTCATAATATACCTACAAATCAAATATCATTAATCAAACATAACATGACACCTCATTCTTTGTCCTTTATATACATTAAATCCATAAAACCTTATGTTACTCCGGAAGGACACCTTCACATTGTACTTACTTCAATCAAGAATTGCATGAAAAAGATAAAAGCAATAATAATTAAAAAAAAAAAAACAAAGTTCAAAGGAATCAGGAATCAAGAATTGCAGAAAAAAAATATAAAAGCATTAGTTGTTGGTTTCTACACATGGATGCTAATGATGGACCCACATTTAATGAATGGATGGACCACATGAAGTCCATTGATGAATCTCATCTTGTAATGTTTTTCTTTGAG
>NC_052487.1:14934881-14996350 GCF_009730915.1 Dioscorea cayenensis subsp. rotundata | reverse complement strand
TTAACTATCGAAGAATGCAAAAATAATCGTCACATCGTATGCATAACTTGGTCATATTTCAGCTGTGCTATCTTTTAATGGATAAGAGTTGGATGGCCAAGCCTCAGACAATCTAGGGAAATATCAAGAAGGAGTTGATCAATTTCGAGTTTGCTTTTAATAATAGCGCTGGGAGAAGATACTGTGTCCTTGCAAGCATTGTGTTAACTCATTATGGCAAACAAAGACGGCTGAAGCTAGTGCGATGTACTCGTGATGGGTTTTTAAGAGGATGAAAGCACTCACGCGTTTGTCATGGTGAATTTTCTTACAATTAATGATATTGCATCATCTTCTTCAACCCATATTCTTGAAACTTCACAAGTACAAGAGGCTATTCGTAAAACTTTAGAGGATTTGATAATATGAAGCTTTGTTGCATGATACAATGGGTATGATTGGTCAATTAGGTGGTCAAGAATTAAATTTTAGATGTTTAGAAACACTTCCGATGCTCAAGATTGGCAGAAGGCTACCAAAGCGAGCAAGTGGAGTGATCTGAGCCGGTCAGGTTAGATGGGCTTCAATTCACTTTTGGAAAATTTAAGAAAAAAAAAGCAAGAAGGAAAATACAAAGAAGAAGCGAAAAAAGAACAAAACATCTAAAATTTAGTGTGCAAGGTCTAATGAAGAGAGTTCAAGTAAGAAATGGCAAGGACCCTATTGATCCTTATATAGGTGGAAGAGAAAAAAGTATATTTTTATGTTACCTTATTAGAACTTAACTTGGCTCCAACAATCTTGATTTGATGCATATAGAAAAAATGTGTGTGATAATTTGATTTAGAACTTTTTGGGACTTGATAAGTTGAAGGACAATTTGAAGAGCACGCGCCGACTTAGTTGATAGTGGTATAAGATCTGAACTTCACCTCAAATTCTTGAAAATGGGAAGAAAATACTACCTCAAAGCATTTCATTATCCTACAGAACAAAAAATTCTTTGTCAAGTTGTTAAAGACATCAAAGTGCAATGGTTATGCTTCAAACATTTCAAGATGTGTAAACCTACAAGAGCGCCAAGATTGGTGGTCTTAAAGTCATAATTGTGTGTATTTGATTCAAGATATCTTCATTGACTTTACGAGCTTGCAATCCACCCAAGGAAGTCATTCAAGTTGTAGAGTGAATTGGCAACAATTTCAAATCACTTTGTTCTAAAGTGGTGGATGTGAATGAGCTTGAAGAGCTTCAAAATCAAATTGTGGCAGCAATTTGTCAAATAGAGAAGATTTTTCTTCCATCATTTTTTACTATTATGGTACATTTAATCATTCATTGGTGGAAGAAATAGAAACTTAGTGGACCAATTAATTTTAGATGGATATATCTTTTGAAAGGTATGTTGCTAAATCTATTAGAAATGAAATCATTTTAATAAAATGTATAATGAAGTAATATATTTTAACTTTTTATTTTAGGTTCTTCATCGTTTCAAATCTTATGTTAAAAATCGAACTCATCACAGAAGGGTTCCATTCTTTGAAGGATATATAGTCAAGAATGTTTGACATTTTGTTCACGATATCTTCAGGGGGTTGAAAAAATTCAGCCAGCCAATAAAAATCAAACCCGCCTACAAAGGCCGATAAAATACTTATTCTCTAGTGTTGGTCAACATATAGGAAGATTGAAGAATTGTTTTAGACAAATTCATATGATGAATCTCTTAAAAACTACTAGTTTATCGACTTTTTGAATGTTGGATAAATTGTTGCTTTTGACAAGCGCATTGTAGAATATAGTCATTTTGTTCCCCTAAATATCCATTTGTAGAATATAGTTCATTCCTAATTCTTATAAAGATTCATGGATTGTGAAAAACTCACGGCTAGTACACAAGAAATTTTTATTGCAATCTAATAAATATAAAATTTGTATAGGAAACTCATGGCTCGAGGGATCAAAAAGTTTGAAGATTATGGAGCTACTAGAAGCTCATACTTCTTCACATCATGAATCAAGCTGGGCAAGAAAATGATGCTAGTACACAAGAAAAAAACAGTCCGACATAGAGGAAAAGGCATGTAATGGCAAATGTCCGGACATCAATGGAAAAAAATTTATAATTAAAGTAGATAAATATGGAGTCCCCTGCACCAAAGATCTTTGCCACACTAAGTTCTTTTCCTTGGTGTGCTTGCAAAGAATGACGCGTATGCTCCAATTAACATTCCTAATTGGAGACATGAAGATTTTACTCCTAATGGTAATTTTTTCAAATGTTTTTGATGTTTTCTTTTTTTTTTCTTTTCACATATTCATGGTTAATGTTGCTTGTTATTATTAAATTAATGCTTAATGGCAGACAAAATTTGATTTTCCTCATACACAAGAGACGGTTACATGGATTTTTGCAAAATCTAAACAAGAGATGGCGAGATTGGAAAGGTGACTTGAAGGCCGAATTTTATATTCCAAAAGAAAAAGAACGGGTTTTAATGGAGCCACCTTCAACTGTTCTTGAAGAACAATGGCCCGGCCTTGTTCGGCAATGGTATAACCCAAGAAATGAGGTAATTGGTATAAGTTTTATTTAAATTATTGTTGTTACTATAATGCCTTGTATTTGAGTTTAATTTATCTTTTATAATTGGAATATGGTTTTATTGTGTAGGAACTTGCTGAAATAAATAAAAGAAATGCAAAAAAACAAAACAATGCACATACATGTGGTCGTAAAAGTTTTGCACGAATTAGGAAAGAAATAGTAAGTGATTTCTTTTATAATTAATGTTAGAATGAAATGATTAAACTTTCGATTGTTTAATAGGAAAATGAAACTGGGAAAGAGCCGGATCGTCTTACAATGTGGGATGCAACTCATAAAAAGAAAGATGGTAGCTATGTAAATGAAGAATTTAGAAAGAAATTGGTAAGTGAGTGATCTATTTATAAGAAAGATTGTTTTCTTTATTTCCATGTTAATGCCTTGTATGATGTTTCTTTCTTGTGAAAAAAAAAAAGCTGGATACATTTTAATTAATTATTTATTTATTTTTACTGACAAAGAATGAGATCAAATACAAATACTTGTCTTTTTGCACTAAGACAATATATGCTGTCTTAGTTAGAATTATCACTTAGCATCATCTCTTCCATGTCCATTAGCATCTATCATGCTTCTTGGGGAATCTACTTGCATTACGATTTTTTTGACTAATTTCATATTGTATCTTACGTGATAGAAAATGAAAAAAAGAAAGACAAAGAAAAAGATTCAATTCTCTTTCTCTCTCTTTTTACATGTTGGTAGAAGTTTTAGTAAGTTTGAGATGGTTTCAATTAAACTAGTCCTTAAATAAGTTTATTATAGCTAATAGAAGCTACAAGTATTGTGTCCCTAGGATGCAAAATGAATGGGGGAACACTATGATGCATTTATAAAATGAAAAGCATTTTGCAACTAAACTGCCAATTAATCTTTGAACAAATTAGAGAGATTTATTGATCTTATTAGCTCAATGTACCAAATGGAAACTTTGGTATTACTTGATTAAATCAAACTTATTGTAGTTGTCGTCCTTGATTGTGTACTATATATCTTATATAAGCAAGTTGCAAATTGATTATAAATAATTAGTTCTTAAAAAAATCAATATAAACTAGAACTATATAATTATAATTTCAAATCTGGTGGGAACTTAATTTTTTACGAAAAGTTTTTAGTATCTATCTTTATGTTACTTATGCATGAATTACAACCTATATGATTGAGAGATATATTATAAATGTATGTGATGTTTGTGTGAAAAGCCCCCAAAGTTTGGCATGACTCAATGAAGCCCAAAATCTTGATGGTATATAACGCAAGGTTGTCAGACCCGGCCCGGACAATGACCCGGCTAAACCCAGGGGTCAAGGGTCAATGGGTTCGACCGGGTCGAACCGGGGTTGAACCGGGGTCAATAATTAAATATAAAAAATATTATAATAATTAATAATAAGCAAATATAATATTAAACCCATAATTATATTATAAAAACCTACTCAAATTTGATATTTAAATTGATAAATGACCTTATATACAGTAGAGTTTTCTAATTATGTCATTTATTTTTACATTTTTTAAAATATTTACAAATTTAATATATTAATATATAATTATCGAACTTCTATCGATGTTATTTATTTATTTATTTGTTTATTGGTTGATTTTGTTAAAATAAATAAGAAATTTAATTCACTAATTCTTATATCTCAATTGAGTTTTTATTTTGTTTTAAATTTTCTTATATTTTTTATTTAATTAGAATACTTTAATTTTATATTTTTATAATAAAATTACACTCATTTATTGTTTTATTTTTCTTAATAAATTAAATTTTTTTAGAAAGTATTTACATAACACATTAATATATTTTTATTTTTTTAAATGTTACTTTTTTTGTTGGTATGTTCATGATATATATATATATATATTGTAATTCTATTTATTGATTATAAATTATAAATTAATATTAATAAATATACACGATTTTTGTGATTTTTTTAATGAGAAAAATAATAATAAATTATTAAATAATGAAAAAAAAAATAAACATTGTGACCCGATTGACCCGGCCGGGTCAACCGGTTCCCTGTTGAACCGCCCGGGTCACCGGGTTAACACCGGGTTTTTTAATACCCGGGTCAATGGGGTATACCCGGGCCGGCCACATGGCCGGTTCCCGGTTTTTCCGGTTGAACCGGCCGGGCCGGTCCGGGTCTGACAAGCTTGATATAACGTACACTTGATGCTGAAGTAGATCAATTCTAGTATTGCATTTGCATTGGAAAAAAAAAAGATATGATTGATGGGATATGGAGGTTTGTCATTTGCCATAAAATTTTTATCTTAACCCCTTAAAGCTTTCTCCTTCTCCATTTGAAAAATAAAAAGAATAGCTTGACTTTTTAATATGTTCTAAAAAGATGAGATGCCTAATTTTATTTTCTCAACATTTCAGTTGATGATATTGTTTTTTTTTTTTTCTATTTTGAATAATATTTAGTTGAACTTACAGGAAGCAGCACATGATCTCCAAGTTAGTTACACAAGCTCAAGTGCAAATTTTGAACAAAATGAAATCAATGAAATGGTATTTCAAAAGATTTATGGAGCTGAACATAATGGTAGGGTGCGTGGTTTGGGATTAGGTCCTACTCCAAGTAGGTATTTTAGTGTCATATCAAAATTCACTAGCACAAGTGCTTCAAGTACTGACAACAATCATAAAGCGGAGTTGGAGAATGTTAAATTAGAATTGGCTGAGATGAAGGATAAATATGAGAAGCTAAGCTCAGATTTGGCTGATATGAAGGAGTTATTTGGAGGCTTTATGGCTGAACGAAGTTTAAATGATAGGATGTCTAAAGCACCCGCCGAGGAAGTAAATTATTTGTCTTACTTTTTATCACTTTTCATTCTTAAATAATAAATTAAAACATCTTTTTGTAATAATGTCCATAGGTTGAAGATGTTGCATCTGTTGACTGATATCACTGGACAAAATCTAAACATCATGTGGCTCAAGAGGTTTGTTGAATATTACCTTCGAAGTAGAGTTTTTTTTTTCTCAAAATTTACAATTTTCATCATATGGCTGATATGGTTTATGATGCTTATCTTCCATGTAATAAGAGATACTATTGCTTGCAATTCTTGAAGTGATCACTGGTTTATCATGTTTCTAAAGCCATTAATTTTTCAATGTTATGATTTTTAGCTGACTTCTCTGGTTGAGGTTGTTCTAATTTAAGATTAGTTACTTTTTTAATATTTTATAATATTTTCAAGGAATATAAACTAGCTTGTCATTTCAAAAGCTACCAATGGAGGATACTATGTTCTGAATGTGAATGCCATATATTTCATTCTTTTGATTTGGTTAAATGTTTCACCTTAAATAATTATTTGTATACACCCTATCAATTATGATAACAACAGAAAAAGGTTCATAATCAAAGAGCATATTATTAAATAATTTCCATATGATCACATGACTAGCTATGATAAATAGAAACATTATATCATTATGCCATCATTCAATGATTAGGATATATCATGTGGTCAAATGATTTATAACACATTCCATTTTTGAAATTCTATTTACTTTGTTTAACCTATCGGGTTTTTTTCTTAATTGTCACTTGATTTTTAGATTTCTATAGTTCGATTACCAATCCCTCATTTGACATGTTCCATTATGTTACCTTGTGGTTCTTACTAAAAGTCTCCTAAACAATGTGGCAAATGGAACTAGCATAAATTGTATTAGCCACCCGACGTTGTATATTCAATGTTTTGCATTACGGTTCAACTAATCATTTTTGGTTAAACATCGATGTAATATCTTTTTATTTTTTTTCCGCCTTTTGAAAAATATCAAATTTACAATTAGGTTGTTTAAAATTAGTGTATTGTGTGTAGGCTTTATTTGGTCATTCTAAATACAAGATTGGATTTTGATTGAATAAGATTGGATTTTTTTTTTTAATGTTTTTTTGCAGATTTTGGAGAATTCATGGTTAAAAGATCAAGAGGGTTGAAGATGAAGATACATGAAGCTTTTTTTACTTTGTGTAATTAACTCAAAAAAATATTTTTGTAATGAAAGTACATAAATAGTGTAAACCTCTTAAATTTTGTTATTACTCAAAAAACATTGCACTTTAACTCATAACATGTCAATAAAGGTCAATGAAATTGAATTTAGGATATTTTTGAATGTAATGAAAAATTTATGTTTTTAATTTACAGGTTCAACAAATTTATTTATTATTAATAGGAAAAAAATTAAAATTGAATTCAATAACAAATTTTGAATTCAATAACAAATTTAGAGGTGGTTATAACCACCTCTAAAAGTATAAACATGGAAGAAATTAATATCTATAGAGGCGGTTATAACCGCCTCTTCCACTTATAATTTTTAGAGGTGGTTATAACCACCTCTAAAACTATTCAGAATTAATGAAAAATTAGTAGATATAGAGGCGGTTATAACCGTCTCTACCATTTATAACTTTTAGAAGTGATTATAACCGCCTCTAAAGCTATTAAAGAACAATGAAAACTTAGTAGTTATAGAGGCGGTTATAACCGCCTCTAAAACTATTGAAGGGTAATAAAAACTTAGTAGCTATAGAGGCGGTTATAACCGCCTCTACTCTTCTTATTAAAAACTGCTTCCGTAAATAAAACTTACCCCAATGGTTAATAGAAACCGGCTCTAAAGTATAGAGCCGGCTTGATACGAGGCGGTTTAGAGGCGGGTAAAAAAACCAACACTATACCTATAGAGGCGGTTATAACCGCCTCTATAGGGCTTTGAAACCGCCTCAAAAACACTTTTTTGGTGTAGTGCCACTTTCTAAAATTTCTGGCAAGTTATTTTGAATTCAATGTTTAATTAAGTTTATCAGTAAGTTTTAGTTTAATTATGACTTTTTTTGTCCTTTCCATTTAGGAGTCGAACCTTTCTACTATTAAGAGTCAAACTTAGTTAAGTTCTCAAATTTCTATAAAGAGGGAGATGAGTCTACTTAGAAATTAGTTAATGAATTATTTGCAGTTTCTCTAAGCTTAATGTTTTATTTCAATGTGTAATTGCCTTTTCTTCTTAGTGTGATTGTTCAAATATTCTAGGCGCAATTGCCTAGAAACCCTTAGTGTGATTGCGTAGCATGATAATTATCAATATAACTATCTTTACAAAATTCAGCTATATTATAGCCTGTCATGAAGTTACAAAACAGAACTATTCATCAAAAAGAACCAGCTCAATAATTTCTTTTGTATCCATAGATTCTATAACAAATTTGAATCTGATATCTTGCAGTCCATTGTTATATGCAACAGAACCTTGGCTCATACACTCATTCATGGGAAGATACTGAATACTTTGGATCCAAAAAACCTTTAAGAAAATCTGATCAAGTAAATTCTTTTTATAAGCATTGGAGGTCTTTGTATGCTCTACTCAGACAAAATACTACTGAATGAAAAGTCACAGTAAATAATCAAAACAAATGGAAAGCATACAACCCGACAAAGAAAACACACAAAATGTATTATAACATGAATACCTTAAATAACTTCCCAATGCACTTACTATCATAAACAACGTGGACATTTCGATTCTCACATGCTAAATACAGTTAAATACTTGCCTCATAAATGTTTTCTGCTTCATTAGTTGTTCAAGCTCAGAAACTTTATCAAATTCAGAATTGCTAATGAGTTCTTTGCCATCACCCTTGCCCTTTTGCTGGACTTCAGACAATGACTTCTGCACACAATAATTTTCAACAGCACAACACACGAAAGGTTATGTAAAATCCAAAGCAATCATAGCATCCATCATTAGAAATGCATAATTTGAAAAAGAGAGAAGTACTTCAAATGAGAATTTCAGCCAGGATATCCATGAGATATCCATACACAATTGCAAAGCAAGAGAAGCAGCAACAGCTACCATATGTGGAGGGGCCACAGAAGCTATTCAAGCGCATAATTCTATTGTTTAAAATTTCATATGCTTTTGATGAAGTAATATATCTGCTCCTGTAAACCAAGAATGAGTGTCCTGCAATCTTCATCTTTTGGATATTCTATCTGTCCACATTCCCCACATGATACTGGAACCAGTTCTCTCCCCTGTGCATGCACAAACTATCAGATTGATAACCTAGCCGCATGCCTAAACAACCACTAAAATAATATTAAAAGTCCTATATATCAAAAGGAGAAAGTCATAAAGCTCCAAAAGGCACAAAGCAGCAGCAACAACCAAAAAAGGTAATATAATGAAAAATATAGAAGCATGCATCCTTGGCATTAACAATCAGAATTAAAAGAAAACCCTAAGCATGCTACAAACTACACGCATTGAAGTAATCAAAGACTGCTTTATGCATAAATTAAAGAAAATACCACAAGCTCTACTGCAATAAAAACATTCTTGAGAATGAGGATGTTTTTGAAACATACCTACATAAGCTAAAGAAAATAAAAGATTCAAGTGATTAAGTTCATATCTTCTAGAAAAATAATCTTTCAAATAAGTCTAGGAGATGGATAAAGTTATTACCTGAATTATATTACTTCACACCATGAAAGTAAATATAACTAGAAAAAAAACTCATAAACAGACTCGTGACTTAGCCATATAAAAACAGCAAACCACAGTTATGTTAGAGAAAACAAGGAGATGAGACTGTGTATATTGCACAGGTTTCTTATGTATTCTAGTATTAGATAATAGAGCAACTAACTGAAGCTATTATTCTATTATGCTTACTCAAACATTGACTACAGGACTGAATTTAAAGGAAAAGAAGTAACGTGCTTTGCCAACTTGGCAGCACACAAAGAGTACATAAAGCAAAAAGTAACAACAGAGGAATTAAAGACTTAGCATGCTAACATCCAATCAAATTCCAGCTTTTACTTTTCTCCATCCAATCAACCGCAAGCCTCCCATGCACGTACACAGTGTAGCTGATCCTATTACAAAAGTGAATAACAGAGTTCTGAGCAATATCTCCAACACGCTCCCCTTGCTTAGAACTCTCTGATTCCCAGCTCATTTCTGAAGAATGTAAACTTGTGATGTGGCAATGGTTTGGTAAAAACATCTGCCACTTGCTCATTTGTTCCACAATGTGCTATATCAATTTGGCCATCCTTCATAAGTTCACGAATAAAATGATAACGAGTATCAATATGCTTTGTACGACCGTGCATAACTAGATTTTGAGCAATTGAGATAGCAGCACTATTGTCACAGAAGATAATGCTGGGATTACTTTGCTTCTCATTCAAATCTTCTAAGAGACGTCGTAGCCATATTGCCTCGCATGCTGCTGAAGTAATGGAAATGTATTCGGCCTCAGTGCTTGATAATGCAGTGATAGGTTGCGTTTTGAACTCCATGCTACAGCAGCAGACCCCAAGAAGAACACCCACACTGTGGTGCTTTTCCGGTCATCTTGAGATCCTCCCCAGTCGCTATCCGAGTACCCGATCAATTTGAATTCCTCATTCTTTGTGTAATTAAGGCCATGATTGATTGTTCCACCAATATATCTCAGAATTCATTTTACTGCTCCAAGATGATGCATGCTTGGAGTTTTCATGAAACGAGACACAATCGAAACAGCGTGCATGATGTCAGGTCGAGTGTGTGTGAGGTAGAGCAGTCTTCTAATTAGCATCCTGTATTTTGATGGATTGGCATCACCTGAGCAGTCTTGTGAGTGAAGCTTCTCATTAGAATTCATCGGACTGCCAACGGGTTTACAATGCAACATGTCAGCTTTACTTAGAAGATCCTCAACATATCTTCCTTGAGATACAAACAAGGAACCATTCGACTGCTTCACTTCCAAGCCAAGGAAGTACCTCATCAGTCCCAAATCCATCATTTCAAAAGTCTTTAACGTAATCTGCTTGAATTCTCTCAACAAACACAGTAGAAGCACATCTTCAACTCCTTGATATTTTTTGTAGACAGTGGGATCATTTGCACTGCGCACGAATCCCATTTTGATGAAATGATCATCAACTCGGCTGTACCAAGCTCTAGGAGCCTAACGAAGCCCATACAGAGCCTTATGGAGTTTGTATACCTGATCTTCTTTCCCATTGACGACGAATACCTCTGGTTGCATCACGTAAACCTCTTCTTTCAATTCACCATTCAAGAAGGTTGTCTTGACGTCGAGCTGATAAATGCACTACTGTCTTTGTGTTGCTATGGCCATGAATATACGTATGGTCTCCATACGAGCTACAGGGGCGAAAACTTCTTCAAAATCGACACCTTCTTTCTGAACATAGCCTTTAGCGACAACGCGTGCTTTCTTCTTCAGTAATGTGCCATCAGGATTGAACTTGGATTTAAAGATCCATTTCAATCCTATAGCATTCTTTCCTTCTGGTAGGGTGGTAAGCTGTAATGTTTGTAAAATTTCTTTTTTTTTTTCTACTTTGACTGGTTTAACTGAGTGTTTGGTGAGTGGGCCCTACTGTTTGTTTCATTGCCCTTATTTTTCGGATCTTGCCTGAAGTGGAATTATTGGTTTGCCTGTTGTTGATTAGTGGAGGCTTATAATTGAGTTTAAGGGTTGCTTTTAAAGGCTTAGCTGTGCAACCAATCACCCTGCTCTCCAAACTCTCTTATCCTTGAAACAACTCAACCTTGGCCGAATTTTTGTGTCAATTTCTTTTCTCTTTAAGCTTGGTTTTTGAATGGAACTTGTCACCAACAAGCTTAGAGGTAAGCTTGTTATTTTCTTCAGAAATTCTGAGATTTTTTATTGTCTTGTTTTAATTATTTTGTTAGTGCCAAGCATGTATGTTTATCTCTTGTGTTGTTTGGTTCTTGAATCTTGGGTATGCTTGTTCATATTTTATAGCTTGGTGTTAAGCTTAATACTTGTCTTGTTAAAGTTTTGTTTAAATATTTTTTTAGCATGTTAAATCTGAGAATTTATTTGAGCATGTTTTTCATGTCATTGAGTGTTTTTGGTCATTTTGAATAATTATGTGTAGCATTCCTTTGTAATTTTAAGCTTAAATTCTATGTGTGCATGTTGCAATATAGAGAGGTTTGGAATCTGCAGCCTTATTTTGTTAAGATTTTATTTATCTCTCATGATTTTGCAAGCTTGTATCTACCAAGGGATGCCTATAATTTAATTATAATATTTGTGTATGCATCTTGTAAGTTTGGACATGTAAATTAGCATTCATGATTTAAATTATTTGAATATAGGTTTTCATTTTTGTAAGCTTGACATTGTGAGTATGCAGCCATGTTATAAGTTAGTTGATTATTTGTTGTTATGTATATAAATATATGTGTATGTGTGTGGGTATGCATGCATTACATGATTTAGAAATTTCTTTTCATTGAAAATTCGTCCATATCCTGTGTCCATGCTAATGTTTAATTTATTTTTAGTATTGCTTAAATGCTTGTGGTGCATGTTAGAAGTATTAATTTATATATTCAGAATCATGGGATTGTATTGATTTTAATCTTGGAAAGCTAATTGTGCTTTGGGTGTTATGATTAAAAGCTTTTTATGGAGAATTTTTAATTGCTTAGCTAAATTTTTTTGAAAACCTTTAATTGCTAGCTATGTACTCTTTTATTTGTTGAATTAGCTCGGGCTATAGTTGTAATTTAGGCCCGGCCCAAGTTTTGTAACCTAAGTTAGAATATTCTGTTTGGGTAGATCCATACCGAGCTGTAGTTCGCGGGACTTGGTGAACCCAACTCTGTAGCTCGGAGCCAGGTAGGCTCTCGCACTGTGTATTCCGTATTTCTGGCAATAATTATTATTTAATTATTGCATTGTTTAATAATTTTATTTATTTATTTATTTGCGTGGTATTTATGTTTATTTATTTATTTTCTTATTTGCATTATTTATTCGATGAATTCCTTTATCCCAGTATTTAGTATTTTTCGCGGTTTTTAGTACATCTCCATTTCGGCTCGCCCTGACTAGGGAGGAGTAAGTCCTAGCCATGTGCACATGTTTTTACGTAGTAGCGCTACCCCCCTCATTGCGGGTCGAAGATCCGGCTACTACTGTTGATATTCATTGCTCGCTCGTTCCGACTTCATAGTCGAAGATCCGACCTCGTCTTTGTTGATTTCTATTATTATCCGAGGAGATGTATTTCGCGTGTTTTTTTGGATTATTCCATGATTACTGCGTATTTTTACGTATTCTGTATGAAGCATGAGCTATTATTCTACAATATTTGCTATATCTGTTGTTTTCTGCGATCCTACTGGGCCCTTATGGCTCATGCACTCTGTGAATTCTGTTCTTGCAGGAGAAGATCAAGTCTAGGATCGGGGAGGGTGTCTGGGGGTCGTATTGTCTGTTTTTATCAATATCTCTATATTACCTTCTTGAGAGTGTAAGATTTGTATTCTGACTATATTTGTAATTTGTGAACTGTTGGGTTGTATTTGTATTCTGTAGGGTTGCTAAAGTCCGTACTTGTAGTATTTCAGTTTTCAGTATCCTATTTGTGCTTTTATGTTCTATTCATATCTGCTTATTAGGGTTGACTCTAACCAGGTTATAAGTTGAGGCCTTGCACCCAGTGGGGCCCAGTCCCATTGGATGAGGCCGATCTGTCCGCGGGCCCGGCTGTGGGGCTGGGACGTGACATAAGCTGCCAAGTTTCATTCTTGCGAATTACTATCATCTCATCATTCATAGCAGCAACCCATTCCTTGTTCTTTGTTGCTTCTTTGTATGTTGTTGGATCCGCAGCTGTCAAAGCAAACGAACAGTTATTATATATCTCGGTCAGATCTCGATACCTCATCGGAGCCTCCTCATCTCCCGTTGTAATGGTTGTACGTTGGGGAGAGATGCTTAGTTGTGGTTGACGTTTTTCTTGCCACTTATTAGATGAGATCAAGGGTGGAGATCCATTGTTATTAGAAACATTCTCCACGTGATCACATGGCACGAAAGTTGATGCATTCTCCATGTGATCACATGGCACATAAGTTAATGCATCCTTGTTATTGATTTTCATCCATCTCCAGTGTTTGTCTTAAAAAAAATGAACATTTCTGCTGATGTAGACCTTCCTTGAATCGGGTTCAATCACCTTGTAGGCTTTGGACCTTTCGTAGTATCCGATGAAAATGCATGCATGTGATTTTGCATCAAACTTTGTTCGATGTGAATCAACCATCCTATATGCGAGACACCCGAAGATCCTTAAATGATCCATGTTCGGTTATGACCCCGTCAAAGCCTTATGTGGCGTCTGTAAACCCAACGCCTTCATTGGTGAACGGTTGAGTAAATATACGGCGGTCGTGACCACTTCCGCCCAGAATTCCGATGGCACCATCATCTCTTTCAACAAGGTCCGAGCCATCTCAGTTACCGTTCTATTTTTCCTCTCCACGATGCCATTTTGTTGAGGCCTGCGAAGTGCCGTTAGCTGGTGTAGGATCCCTGAGAACTCGCAGAACTTCTTGAATTCCAGAGATGTAAACTCACCCCCTCGGTCGGTGCGTAAAGACCTTAACAGCAAGGATAGTTGCTTCTCCACCATCAGTTTAAACAATTTGAACTGATGCAGTGCTTCAGATTTTCTTTGTAAGAAGTACACCCAACTATACCTGGTACAATCATCAGTTAGTAGAAAGAAGTAACGATTACCTCCGAGTGATGGTGTTTGTATCGGCCCTACGAGATCACCATGAACGAGATCCAATGGAATAGTGGCACGCCTTGCTCGACCTTTTGGGAACTCTTCTCGTATTTGCTTACCTAGTGAGCATGCTTCACAGGGACTTGGTTCGCTTATAGTTGGCAAACCATGCACTAATTGATGTTCAGCAAGACTCTTCAAGCTTCTGGTGTTGAGATGCCCATACTTTTATGTCAAAGGTTTGCACAAGTCTATTCACTTTGGATTATGTTTGCAGCTCCGACATCTTCAGGACCGAGAGGAAACAATCTATGCGATGTCATGCTTATACGTGCAACTTGGGCCTTGTTTTTAGCTTCCCTGATTATGCATTCACCTTCAGTGAACTGAACGTCATATCCAGAACCCATCAATTGTCCCACACTTAGCAAGTTATGTGCTAAGTTGGGTACAAACTGGACATTGTTCAAGATGGTGGTCTTTCCACAACTTGAACGAAGAGCAACGGTGCCAACTTCTCTAACTTGGAGTATCTTTCCATCTCCCAACCTAATGGACTGGTCTGGTGTAGCTTCAATACATTGAAATAGCTTCTCCTCTCCTGACATATGATTCGAGCATCCGTTGTCAATCAACCAAGTTCCACCACCTTCGTTCGTTGAAGAGCTCTCATTGCACGCCATGAATACGACTCTTTCTTCTTCTTTTTCTTTTCCTTTCGCCTCCTCTGTTACATTTGCTTCTTTGTTTTTGTACCAACATTGTGCTTTAACATGTCCATATTTCTTGCGTATAAAACACTGGACACCTTTGTTTTGTTTGTTGACGTCCATCGAGCGATTTGTTTCAAAGCTTCTTCCGTGACCTCGTCCTCGACCTCTAAAGTCGTTGCATCCTCGTCCTCTGCCTCCGTGATGGCTATGCTCTCCAAAAGGGGAGCTCTTGACGTGTAGGGCTTTGTCTTCTTCGTGCTTACCATCAATGTTGAGTATGGACTCATGGTTCTTCAATGATCCACTGAGCTGATCAATGGTAAGTGTGGTGAGATTTTTTGCTTCTATTATCGAGTGTACCACCTGTGAGAATCTCGGTGTTAAGCTTCTTAGAATCTTGGCCACCACTGCCTTCTGTGGAAGCTCCTCTCCCATCATCCAGATCCGATATACCATATCTAGGACCCTGCTAACAAAGTCATGAACATTCTCACCTGACTTCATTTTTACCGCGTTGAACTCCCTGTGCAGAGAGTGTAACTTGACAGTGTTGGTGTCTGAATCTCCTTGGAACTCCGTCTTGATAATGTCCCAAGCCTCCTTGGATGTCTTGGCCTCTGAGATCCTTATGAGAACTCTTGGATCAAGGACCTGTTGAATGAGGAAGAGAGCTTTCGCATCCTTCTTCACACTCTCATTAATTCGAGTTCCATCTCCTTCCTCACTGAAACCCTTCCTAACGAGGTTGCACAAGTCCTTCGATCGAAACATTGTCTTCATCATCAAGCTCCACAAGTTATAGTTTTCTCCAGCAAAGAATGGCACATTGGCCTCTCTAGCGAATGAAGAGGAACTGGCCATGTCGAGTTCTCTGATACCACTGTTAGAGAAAACAAGGAGATGAGACTGTGTATATTGCACAGGTTTCTTATGTATTCTAGTATTAGATAATAGAACAATCAACTGAAGCTATTCTTCTATTATGCTTACTCAAACATTGACTACAGGACTGAATTTAAAGGAAAAGAAGTAACTTGCTTTGCCAGCTTGGCAGCACACAAAGAGTACATAAAGCAAAAGGTAACAACAGAGGAATTAAAGACTTAGCATGCTAACATCCAATCAAATTCCAGCTTTTACTTTTCTCCATCCAATCAGCCGCAAGCCTCCCATGCACGTACACAGTGTAGCTGATCCTATTACAAAAGTGAATAACAGAGTTCTGAGCAATATCTCCAACAAGTTAAGCATACAGAAAACTTTGCTAGAACACCAATAAGAGACACACATCATTAATTTCTGCACTTGAATATAGGCAAAATCATCCGATCCATCATTGTCTGTTACAAGCTTTACACATACATCTACCACAATCATCTAATTACTTTGACCACCCCTCCATAACTTACAACCCATGCACCAAAGAAGAAAAAGAAGAAGAAGAAACACAAAACAACAACCAGCTTGACCACGAGAAACAATAGGTGGTGTTTGGCAAGGCTTAGACCGGTTTGACCCCAACTCTACCAAATATAGAACACAAGATCTGCGATTATTCCACCAACTTTTTTTTACAAGATTTAATTAATTAATATAAACCAATGATTACTCAGAAAAATATAATGTTAAAATTAAAAAAAAAAATTATTTAGTAATAATTAAGTTGAGATTTAATCAATCTTCCAATAAAAGTTCTCCCTCCACAAAAACTCAAGCACCCAAATCCCAAACCCCCTTAACCTACGTTTTTAATGACCCCGACAAAACAACGCCTAACTAAATCTAGTTGAGGATAAAACATTGGAAAATGACAGATCCAAGGTGAGGGCTTTCTAGACTGAACACTCAAAGATGGCAACCTTGTCCATAATCTCAATGTTGGATTTATTGCATAATACTAAAACAGAAATAAGCACGACTTCTTTGAGCAACTTTCATCTAGCATGCAATCACCATCTCTCACAAAACACCATCCATAATACTAAAAAGCAATAAACTAACAATAATATAGATATCTTCTCATTTTTAATAACTATTTATAGAGACTTGTAGTACATGACGTAAAAAATATAAAACTCATAAATTCCCACAAGACCCCGAAGGATGCACAGAAAAACCAACAAAACCACAATAATATCGAAAACTTATAAGACAACTAACTTTAATAACAGGAACCAAGGCATAGCCTAGTGGTTTCCTACCTTGCTTGTGTTTGGGAGGTCTCGAGTTCGAAACCTCTCAGACACAATGCAAAAAAATAAAAAGGTGCTTGTCGTCAATTTGTCAAAAAAACTAACTTTAATAACTATTCTTAAAAGACTTTTGACTGTCAATGGAAAGTAAACAACACTTGACAAACACAGGCTGTAAACATAACAAGTCTAAACCCAACTGAACTATTTGGATCTTTGGTTGATGTCTAGTTTCTTTTTCCTTTGATAAGTCTTCAAAGGATGTCTCCTTTTTACATCAAAAGTGGTGTGTTTACACCACATCAAACTACAAATCAGCATCATTTCAGCCACGTCGGCTATCAACTATTTAATTTCAAGCTGACAGCTGGCATGTCATATATGCAACTCTGTCAACGAGTAACTAACTTAATCAAATTTTTCTAGCCAACAAGATTTAGGAACATTTTTAGGGATCATAGACCAAAATAACTCAAGACACAAAATAAAGTGTTTTTTTTCTTGCATTAGGAAGTTAAGGCTGTCAATTTGTATATCTTTCTTAAAATGAAGAAGGCAATCTACTTTTACGTTAAGCTACTTAATATATATATATATATATACTTCTTTGGCAAATGTTTTTGAACACTTAAAAGAATTTTAATGATTAATTTCATCAACATTTGTTATTTAGTTGCATTTAATCATCTACTCTTGCTTTAAGCCTACCATTCGTGAAGAGAAATTAAACTATTAGACTAGGTTATGTTTTGTTCTTTTGATTTGGAGCACAAAGTTCCTTGTATCAAATGTCACAACAAAAGTTACATCAAGGCAGATGATGGAGAGGATGTGTGGCAATCGCAGTATGATTAATTTCTCCATCTATGTGAATCTCACTAATAGATATTAAATATTGGGTAAAAATTGATGATTTAGTCCACAACAATCACTTCCAATGATCATTACCCAATGGATTGCCACATTTCTTAAAAATCATGCCACATTCAGCATATCTAAAAAGTGAGTATAAAACTGATGTGAAGCAACACAAAATGATCAACTAATAGTTAAGGACATTATATCCAACTCAAATATATCTACAACACCATTTTGCTATCAAGCAAAATGCAAGCACAGCACAAGCACACCAGTTTGACTGATGGCATTGTGGCTGTGATATCAATCATTGCATTTGTGATACATAAGAGAACAGACTAAGGAGCAACAAATTATCCATGGCTACATACATTCACTAAAAAGAAACTATTTGTAGTCAATCACAATGCACCCAAACCTAATATTGGCTCTGTTATCCTTTCCAAACATCAAAGAACATTTGGGATGCTCGCATCCCATGATATTAATGAAAGTACTTGGCATAGCAGGACTAAAGGTGTGGCGTACTCACAGCCCATTGCCCATTTAGATCATAAAATCATTATTGGAGGTATTTAAATTAATAAAATTGTGGGCTGCGAGCTTCTATAATGAATGGAGGACACTAACAAAGCATACTTAGAAAACCTTGTCACATAACATCTCTAATTATTCCTAAGCCAAGCTTACACAATAAAACTTCAAAAACAATAACTATCACAACAATTAAAAAAAATAAACAAATAACTAAAAAATCAAAGTGTCATTCATCAGCTCGATCAAATTTGAGCTAGGAGTTAAGACTAGCGCAAAATCCATATTGGCGAGAGTGAAATAAAAGCAAGATCACAACAAGCAGCAAGAAAATATTGCCAGGTTATAACTCAACACAAGCGCGCAACGAAAGCACCTCTTTTCCCACAAAACAACCCAGCAATTCAAAGTATCCAAACGATAGGGAAACCAACAACGCAAAAAAGTAAAATCAACAGCATTTTACGCCTATGACTACAGGAAAACAAGAACAAAATTCCCCTAAATCTCGCTCGACCCAGTGAAACAGCACAAGAACAAGTACCAAAACCCTATAAAAAATTTAAAAGAAAAAATTCAAACCAAAATACCAGATGTAAGATAATATGAGAGAAGAAGCCCTGCTCTCATTAGTGTAACATCCCTATAAATAGATACATGAGTGTGTACGAACAGAAAGATACAAAGTATACATATATGCTATATAGTTACTCTACATATACACTATACATGGATGTATATTACTCTAACACGCCCCCTCAAACTCATGGTGGGTCGCAAACTGAGAGTTTGTGAACTAGAAACTGACATCGAGCCACAGTATGTGCCTTAGTAAAAACATCAGCAAGCTGCTGAGTAGAGGCAACATACGGAAGAAGAATACTGCCATCAAGATAATGATGACGAACAAAGTGAAGAGAGACCTCAAGATGTTTCGTGCGCTCATGAATCATAGGATTTGCAGCAATTTTGATGGCACTCTGGTTATCACAATAGATAGGAGTGGAGACAGAAATGGAGACACCAAAGTCCATAAAAATTTGGCGCAACCAAAGAACTTCTTTAGCAGTATAGGACATAACACCATACTCAGCCTCAACAGTGGATAGAGTAACAGTTGATTGTTTCTTGCTTTTCCAAGAAATAAGTGAATCTCCAAGGAAAATGCAAAAACTAGTGGTAGATCTCCGATCAGTTACATCACCGGCCCAGTCAGCATCACAGTATGCACGCTACTCAAAGGAGGACGTGGAAGAAAAAAGTAGAGATCGAATAATAGTACCATGGAGGTACCGAAGAACCCGTAGAAGTGCAGCACAATGAGTAGATCGGGGAGCACTGACAAACTGGCTAAGGACATGAACAACATATGCAATATCGGGTGGAGTAATGGTCAAATAAACAAGAGCACCCACAAGTGCTCGATAGCGGGTAGGGTCAGTCAAAAACTCACCATCAGAAGAAGAGAGACGATGATGCAGCTCAATAGGAGTGGAGGCAGTGTGGAGATCGGTAATGCCAGCTCGTCGAAAAATATCATAAATGCACTTCTGTTGAGACACCAAGTAACCTCGACGAGAATAAGCAACCTCCAGACCCAAAAAGTAACGAAGAGGTCCAAGATCTTTCATCTGAAACTCGGTGTGTAACTGCTGTTTCAGAGAAAGAATAGTATCTGCATCATCACCAGAAATGACCATATCGTCAACATAGAGAAGAAGAATAGTGAGGCCTTGAGAAGTCTGTCGAGTGAATAGGGCATAGTCATACGAACTCTCGGTGAAACCAAGAGCAAGAACCACACTGCGAAAATACTCAAACCAAGCACCAGGAGCCTGTTTGAGTCCATAAATAGCCTGACGAAGTTGACAAACATGCTGAGGAGGATGAGAAAATCCAAGAGGAGGAGTCATATAAACATCCTCAGAAAGATCCCCATGTAAGAAGGTATTGGTCACATCTAACTGATGATGTGGCCAATGACGAGTAGCTACAATAGCGAAAAAGAAGACGAACGGTAGTCAACTTAGCCATAGGAGCAAATGTCTCCTCATAGTCAATGCCATACTCTTGAGTGAAACCACGAGCAACAATACGCGCCTTGTAGTAGCGCTCAATACTACCAATAGCTCGAGTCTTGATACGATAGACCCACCGACAACTAATAGGAGTAATACCAGAGGGAAGTGGAACAATCTCCCAGGTATGTATATGCTGAAGGCAATCAAGTTCCTCTGTCATAGCTTGCTGCCAATGGGGATGACTCACAACCTCACGATATGACTGCGGCTCAAAATGAGAGTGAGCAATAGTAAGGATAACCTGGAATTCGGGGAGTAGGTAGAAGAAACAGAAAGTGCATATCGGGCAAGAGGACGACGAATGCGGTCTAGGTAACGACAGGAGGCATTAGGAGCATCTTCAGGAGAGGGTGAGCCGGCGGGGAGAAGAGGTGAATCACCAGAACCATCAATGCAACTTGAAGATAGAGGAATAAAGGAAGAATCAGTAGAGACGGCGTGAGGAGACAAAACATTGGTAGTGATGGTAGAACTTGGAATAATAACTGAAGGGAGGGAAGAAGATGCACTAGAGGAAGGCTGAAGAAAAGAAAGATTTGGAGAAGTTGAAGAAAAGTAAGGTGTGTCTTCAAGAAAGGTTACATGACGAGAAATACGAAGACGATGAGATAAATGATCATAGCAGCGATATCCCTTGTGTTCAGAGCTATAGCCTAGAAAAATGCACATGGCGGAATGAGGAGAAAGTTTGGTTTGCTCAACAGCAGGCAAAAGGACAAAACAAGTACAACCAAAAGTGCGAAGGTGACCATAGGAAGGAGTTTGAGAGTAAAGACGCTCATAGGGAGTGACATTAGAAAGAGTGAGGGAAGGAGTTCTATTGATAAGATAGACCTAGGTAAGAATACCATCCGCCCAAAAGGTTTCAGGGATAGTAGAATAAAAGAGGAGGGCACGAGCAGTTTCCAAGATGTGACGATGCTTGCGCTCAGTAACACCGTTTTGAGCAGGTGTGTGAGGATATGATTGCTGGGCCAGAGTACCATGAGTAGTAAGTAACTCATGAAAGGATGTAGAAAGATACTCACGTGCCCCATCAGAGCGAAAAACCTTAATGCGTTTGCCGAATTGAGTATATACCATTTATGCAAATTGAGAATAAATGGCAAAAACCTCAGATCGAGAATGCAGCAGGTAAAGCCAGGTATAACGGGAAAAATCATCAATAAAGCTGATATAGTAGGAGAAACCTCCAAGAGATGAGATTGGGGCTGGGCCCCAAACATATGAGTGAACAAGGTTAAAAGGAGAGTCTAAAAGAGATTCACAGGAAGAGAAGGGAAGAGTTGTATGCTTAGTTAGCTTACAACCCATACATGAAGGTAAAGAAGTAGTAGAAACAGAACCAAGATTACGTGAAGTAGTTAAGAGTTTCAGGTGAGCACTAGACAAGTAACCAAGATGATTATGCCACCGATCGAAAGAACACACAGATGCAATAATGGCAGAAGAGTGAAGAGCTGGAAGATGAAGATGGTCTAAGTGATAAAGTCCACCAACTCTGCGGCCAGTCCCAACCCTTTTTCCTGTAAGATGATCCTGCACAGAACAAGAAGAAGAAGAAAAGGTAACTATGAAACCATGATCAGTAAGTTGGCTGACTGAGATAAGGTTGAGGCTACGCCAGGAACATGATGGACATCTGGAATATCGAATGAGGTGGACTGAATACGGCCGCACTGGGTGACAGGGTGAATGCTCCCATTAGTAGTGCGAACACTGGAAAGTGGGGGAGGGGTAGAGATAGAAACCATGCTAGAGGCATCTGCAGTCATATGATGAGTGGCATCAGAATCTAAAATCCAGGAGGATGAAGACATACCAGAGGCAACAGTCATAACAAAGGAAGACATACCAGGACAGCAAACATAGCTAAGGAAGTACAGGATTGCATAACACATAGCACATTGCATGGCATGGACCTATTCGGTAAGCTGAGCAACCAGAGAGAATAAATCAGCAGAGAAATTAGGAGCTAAGACAGAAAAGGATAAAGGACAAAAATGCTGCTTCTGCCGTTGCTGAAGCCTAGAACACTGATGCTTTAGATGTCCAGAATGCTTGCAATAATTGCACATGATTGGAGAAAAAGATGTCTCTTTTTTTTTTAATTGCACATGATTGGAAAAAAAAATATCAAGGATAATATAGATATTTAAATAGATATTGGGAAATATATATATTTAAATGGATAAGAAAGGAATCAGTTCTCCGATTATATATATATATATATATATAGATTTTTGTTAAATATATAGTTAACTGGATAAAAGGAAGAATCCATTTTTTTTTTGGTTTATATATATAGATATATATTATTTTATATATACATAGTTATGCTGTTGATGAAGAATCAAACCAACAAAACAAAACAAATTTTTGGGACTTGAAACGTGAGAAATCCGTGCATGTCTTGTCAATCAGTGAAGTCTGTCGGTGGCGGCATCAGGATCGGAGAAGAACGTTGACTGGTGGGGTGAGCACAGGCGAAGATGCAGTGGTGGCTTTCCGTTCGTGATGAGGCGTGATAGAGTTGGCCGGGAGAAACCCGGTAGCGATGATGAGATCCGGAGACAACAAGGAAAAACCAAACAAATGAAGCCCAAAATTCTAGCAAAACAAAGAGGACTAAACAAATGACGATGTTGTCGTTAAAGGCCCGACGGAGAAAAATTCCAGCAAGGTGGAGAGAGCAAACATGTCGACGTGGGTAATAACAGACCAAACAAACGTCAACATCTGACAAGGGCGGGACAGAGACTCGGACAAAGCTCGGACAAAGCGCGGATAAAGTTGGGAAGGCAAGAAAGAATAGAGAGAAACCCGGGCAAAGCTCGTTGGAGAGCTACCAAATCACGCTAGAGGATGTACAAAATCCCGGACTGAACAAGCGCACATCATAGACCGGAAAGAATAGGATTCCAGCGAGATCGACCAGCGTTTGATACCATGTAAGATAATATGAGAGAAGAAGCCCTGCTCTCATTAGTGTAACATCCCTATAAATAGATACATGAGTGTGTACGAACAGAAAGATACAAAGTATACATATATGCTATATAGTTACTCTACATATATGCTATACATGGATGTATATTACTCTAACACTAGAAAACCAAGCAAAATGGCATCGCTGGCCAAAACTACGGTTTTCGGATAGGAAAAAAAGGGAAACCTGTTGCAAGGTGATTCTAGTAATAGTAAAAGAAGAATAAATTAGAAGTAGGGGCCCAGTTGAAGATGAGGGGGGAAGTTACCTAGCGGGAGGGTTGAGAAGGGGAAATGACACCCAGTAACCTCCACAGTTAAATCCGGTAGGCACATAAGGAGGGACTTTTTAGTAAAATCAGTATGTTTGGATTGAGTGAAATTACATAAGTTAACCCCGAACCATTACTGTGAGTTGACTGAAGGGAAAAGGGTAACTATGTCTTTTCAGTGTATTTTGAAATGGAGAAGCAAACCGGGAAGGGAATTTACATTAATTACCCCTGAACAGTTTTGTTGGGTAGTCAGAGGGGGCAAGGGTATTTTTTGTCTTTGGGCTCCTGATCAGAGATTCTCCACAGGCTCACTAAATGTCCAGAATATGGGCCTTGTTTCAATCAAATGGCAATGAAAGCAACTCATCCTGGAAAAGCGTGGAATTATTGAAGAATTCTCATCCATCCTTCCTGTTCCTCTTCCTTCTTGGGGTGACTTGGTTTTAGAGATCTCCAGACCTTGGTCTCTGATCTCTGTGTTTTATTTCTGCATTATTGTTGAGTCTTTATGTAATGTTGTTAGTGTCTTGTTGGCTATGCAAGGATCAGTGAGATCCTAATATCAGTTAATTTTTTCCAGTTATTTATACTGTCCCAGTGGGTAATTACAGGTTAGGCAGCAATCAGCTGAAGGATTGCATCAAAACTTGACGGCGGCGGCGGAGCGGGAAGAGTGGGACGCGGGAAGGGGCTTGCAGATGACAGAGGAGAAGAGCATGTACGCTCCGCCAGTGATGATCCGCGAAGCAGGGTCGACAAGCTTCGAGAGCCACCCATTCCTTATTCCCTGCAATCCCCGACACTCTCGTACACCCCCGACTCCATGGCAGAGAGATCAAGGTTGAGAGCGAGAGCAAATGGGGAACAAGAGAAGAGGGCTCAAGAGGGAAACCCGAAAACAGTATACGCATTTTTTTATTGTTGGTGCTTTGAATTTGACCTCGAAGACTGATCGGCTTGGGGATGTTCGTGTTTTGTTCTTTTGACGGTTGATGAGATTGGGTTTTTTTTTCCAAGTCGGGTTTCTAGTCTGTTTAAGATTTTTAAAGTGGGATGAAGGGTGAGGTTACCGTTGCCAGGTAAAGCGCTTCTTGAATGTGATCAGCTGTGTTTTGTAGAACAGCGTCCATTTTTCTTGTCCAAATAATTTTCGACGCGTGTCTATTTTTAGTTATTAATAATCTAACGAGTGATGTTGGGATAATAACAAATTATGCTGCTTTTAATATCTCGTTTCTTTTGGAACAAACTAACGAATAGAACAATTAAAGTACGATAATTTTTTTAAAATAATTTTTTCTATTTTCTTTTCTTCACTTTTATTTAAAACTTTTGCTTCAACTTTCTATTATAAAAACATATTAAAAAACTATAAATAGATATGTTTATTTTTTAGCTTGAATTTTTTTATTAAACCTAATTTTATAATTTTGTCTTTAAAATTTTATTTTACATCTCCACATAATATATATATATATATAATATTTCTAAAAAATGTGAGTAAACCATGATTCGGATTAGGAGAGAATAAAATACTAAGGAATAATAATAAAAACCTTAAATTTTTTTTATTCCTTAAGACAAAGTATTAAATTGATAAATTTAATTTAAATAAATGTTGCATAACATGCACATATTGCAAACTATGTCACAACGAAGAACCTCTATGCAAAAAACACATGCTACAACCTGTTTTGAGGCTAAAAAAAAGAAACATTTATATTGTTTCACCGGAAAACATTTATATACTTAGAACATTTTAAATCCAATTTTTTAAAATTATATATATATATATATATATTATTTCCAATGATACCATAATCTATCAGTATCATGTTCTTTACATAGAGTGTTCGTGCTTTTATAGCAGTGAGTTTGAATCTCATGTCACATGAGGTGAGAGTACAAATGGGCTAATGTATTAATTCCTCATATGTCCACGCCTCTTATATGATTTGTTAATTTTGTTAAAAAAATCAATTTTAAAATATCATAATATATTATCAAGGAAAAAAAAGGGTAAATGCAAAGGAAATTTTTAATTTTTTATTATCCAATAAAGACCTCTCTCATCCAATGAACAAATTAATTTGTATTTTTAAAATGTAACTTAAGTTAATTGCATACTTAAAAAATTTTAATATTTTGTGGAGATTTTGAGGAGTTCTTGTTTAACTTTTGGCAAGAAGAAACAAATGTTCCAAATAAGGGCAAATTAAAAAAAAAAAAGCCTGTAAGGGCTTTTGTGAAAATAAAATTAAATCGGAGGGGTATATAAGAAAACTCACTCCTTGATCAAGCTCGGCTCTTTTTCCATTTGCTTGCGAACCACACCTTGCGACGGAGGTGGTTTGGATTGGAACTCCACCACCGAGGCACCACTCCATGCACTAAGGCTGGTTATCTTCGGCTACCGAAGGAGGCATTGGGACCGCAAGATATTGTTGCCCCTCTAAGATCTGACAACTTTCATCGAAGATTATAGCCTGCATAGCCTTTAGGCTCTTCTTATAGGTCTTTTGCAAGTCTATGTTAATTTCTGGTTTGTTGGAACTTGGATTTCTCTTTTCTATGTGGAAATATTAGTTTTTTCATTATTATTATTTTGAGATGTTTTTGGATTGATATTACTAATGCCGACTGTATGTTGCTTCACTGGAATGAATTTTATGCTCAACTATGCATAGATTGTAGAATTAAAATGTTTGATAAGCATGCTTTCAATGTTTAATTTATTTTTCAACAACACTGAGTGAAAGTTTGGAACTTTTTTTTTTGGAGACTGGATGCTTTGTGTGATTTGTGTTTGTTTACTAATTGGGAATGCTTTTTTTCCTTCTTGTCTCCTATTGTCAGCTCAATGTTTGAATGATTTTCATCTTTTACTGTTGTTCTTTTGCTGATTCAATGTTTCTTTTGGCATCCTCAGTGGTAACTTAGTGTTTGTCTTGTGTAATAATTTTTGTGCTCATGTTAATTGCTACTCCTTTATTTTGCTATTTTCTTTTTTTTTAGAAGAGAGTGCCGACTCCTCTTAGTTTCCTATCTGCCCATTTGTCAATTGTCATCTGTTATACGCAGGGACCATTATGTCTTGAGTTATGAAAATTTTTCTTTTGAGTTGGTGATGTTGGTTTTAGTTTCTTTTTGTCATGGATTTATGTTTTTTTAATGGAAAAATGATGGGCATATTTACAGGTGAAAGAAAATAATTGAGTTGATTTTTGCAAACTAAAGATTTTAATTATGATTATGATGGGGGAAGTTAGCTGCTTATTTTGTAGGCTTTGAATTTGACAGGAAATTACAGTTAGTGTGGTTCAAAATCCAAATTCATTTTAACTTTTTTAATTTCTTTCTGCTTCATCTGAGGGGGACACTAATAATTAGATGGTTTCACTAGTCCTTTAATCATATGTGGATATATGATTGTTGATATTTTGGTGCATTGATTTATCTAGCTCAAGGTATAATATGCATAAATGAACACACATTTTGTGATCTCAGGCTTTTTAGCTGAATGCACGGTTAGATTACAAGATTTGATTAAACTTAGTCATTTTTCATATCTTGCGGGTACAATTCAAATGGCTAAGTTTCTACATGCAAAGAGAATTGCATCTTGAAAAACATTGGATGAGACTGTCAACTCCTCTAGAAGAGTTTTGTCCAGCCAAGCCCCAACTCTGCAATCAGATGTGAACCATTTTAGTGTTGATTATTGTCTTTTAGGTGAACCTGCTTCGAGGGTATCAGAATTGTCTATTGATGAGAAAATGAAATCAAGTGCTTTTTCCTTCTTCACCATTAGAAAAGTTGCTTCCCCTAACATTCCCAGCAAGTAGAACAAAGCAAAGTTGTCAACCTCCCCTTTCTTTCTCTTCTACAGAAGATCATTATCCTGCTCTCCATTAGAATTTCAATTCCTTGGAGAACAAATGGATGGGAAACTGTTAAAGTATGATACAGAACTTAGTAAGTATAAATTCCAATTTTAGACTACAGATAATTCTTTAACAAATTCCATATACCCTCTGCTAGAATTTGTCTTAGAGATTTAAAATTAAAAACTATAGTATTTATTATTGGGCTTAATTTTATTTTTGGCACATTTCATGGTTGCCACTTCCTTCCTACCGGATTCCAGTTCGCTACCGGCCCTTTTTTACCTTATACTTCAGAGTTTACTAAGAAGTGTAGTGGGAATGGCCCCTTACCTTCTCCAGCAGAAAAATCACACCCCTATAATTGTGATGATATAGACAAATGTAATTGTTTGGCATTAAAAATTGATAACATAGATATAGATCTAATAGATGAATTTTTTTTAACTATTTATTAATATAGATCAAGATTGAAGTTTATCAAATAATCTAACTATAGACCCATGTAAATGTTATAATTTATTAAGTAGTGGCAATTTAGAAATAGATGATATAATCAGCAAACTAGAAAAAATAAGATATCATAGGAGAAAATCCTTAACTACCTTGGTAAAAAAATTAGATAGAATGTAAACTAGAATTAAAAGACCCTAATTATAGGATAGTATCTAAGAATATAGAGGCCACAAATGAAAATTATAAAGAATTTGAAATGCATATCAACGATTTAATAATTTTAATTAGTGTCTTTTAATTGTATATATGTGTATGTAAACATACCTATGTATGTTTATATATATATATATATGCATGTATATGTGTATAAGTATAGGTATGTGTATATATATATGCATATGTGTATATGTATATGCATTTGTATATATTTTTGTATATGTATATGTATATAAGTATATATATCCATATATATTAATATGCATATACATATGTATATATCCACATATATACACATCACCAAAGGATTTTCAACTCCCTAGATTTCGACATACGCCCAATTTGGACGTAAGTCCAAATAGATCCATAGGAGTAATTGGTTTTACCTTGGTGTTTTAAGATCTCTCAAACCAAACAAAGGATTTTTAAATGTGGTATGCTGTTTGTCTTGAGTAATAATTTTTGTGCTCATATTAATTACTACTCCTTTATTTTGTTATTTTTTTCGAAGAGAGTGCCAGCGCTTCTTATCTTCCTATCTGCTTATTTTTTCAATTGTCATCTGTTGTACACTGGGACCATTCTGTCTTGAGTTATGAAAATTTTTGTTTTAAGTTGGTCACATTGGTTTCGGTTTGATTTTGTCATGGTTTTATGCTTTTTTTAATGGAAAAATGATGGGTATATTTACAGATGAAAGAAAATAATTATGAGTTGATTTTAGGAGTTCTTGTTTAATTTTTTGCGAGAGGAAACAAATGTTCAAAAAAAGTACAAAAAAATGACCTTGTGAGGACTTTTGTGAAAATAAATTTAAATCGGACAGGAATATAAGAAAAGTCACTCCTCGATCAAGCTCATCTCGATTTCCATTCATTGGTGAAACATCCTTGCGACGGTGGTGATTTGGATTGGGCCTCCGCCGTCGTGCCACCCGTCATTGCTGAAAGTTTGGTTTTTTTTTGGAGACTGGATGCATTGTTTGATTGGTGTATGCTTACTAACTGGGAATACTTTTCTTCCTTCTTGCCTCCTATTAACAATTCTGCGTTTGAATGAGTTTCATCTTCTACTTTTGTTCTCTTGCTGATTTGATGTTTCTTTTAGAATCCTTAGTGGTAACTTAGTGTTTGTCTTGAGTAATAATTTTTGTGCTCATGTTAATTACTACTCCTTGATTTTGCTATTTTTTTTTTATAAGAGAGTGCAGGCGTTTCTTATCTTCCTATATGCCTATTTGTCAATTGTCATCTATTGTACATTGAGGCCATTATGTCTTGAGTTATGAAAAATTTCTTTTGAGTTTGTGGTGTTGGTTTTGGTTTGATTTTACCAAGGATTTAAGTTTTTTTAATGAAAAAAATGATGAGCATAGTTAGAGGTGAAAGAAAATAATTATGAGTTGATTTTAGGAGTTCTAGTTTAATTTTTGGTAAGAGGAAACAAATGTTCCCAAAAAGGACAAAACCTTGTGAGGACTTTTGTGAAAATAAATTTAAATCGGAGGGGAATATAAGAAAGCTCACTCCTTGATCAAGCTCCTCTCTTTTTCACTTGCTTGCGAACAACCCCTTGAGACGGTGGTGGTTTGGGTTGGAGCTCCGCCGCTTTGGCACTGGTCCTTGTACTATGCCTAGTTATCTTCGGCTGCCAGAGGGGGCATTGGTCCGTTTTTTGGTTTCTTGGAACTTGGATTTCTCTTTTCTATAAGGAAACATTAGTTTTTTTTCATTATTATTATTTTGAGTTGTTTTTAGATTGATATTGTGAATGCTAACTGTATGTTGTTTCACTAGATTATTTTTTTTTTATGAATATTGCTCTTGACTATGCGTAGATTGTAGAATTAAAGTGTTTGTTAAGCATTCTTCCAATGTTTAATTTATTTTTTAGCGGCACCAAGTGAAGTTTGGATTTTTTGGAAAGCTGGATGTATTGTGTGATTGATATATCCTTCATAATTGAGAATGCTTTACTTCCTTCTTGTCTCCTATTGTCAGCTCAACATTTGAATGAGTTTCATCTTCTATTGTTGTTATCTTGTTGATTTGATGTTTCTTTTAGCATCCTTAGTAGTAACTTAGGTGGCGTTCAGTTGAATGTAAGTTTAAATGCAACGGATTTCCAGTTATAATGTAACTTAAGTACTTGGTTTTTAAAATACAATGCAGCCAAATTTAGTATTTGGTTGCATGCACTTAGAGATGCTGTATTATAAAATTTTATATTTGGTTGGAGAGATTTGCTATATATATATATATATATATTTGTGTTTTTTTATATATATACTTATATATCTATACTTACATATTTGCATATGTATATTTATACAAACATACATATATATGTTTGTATATATATACTTATACACACTCGTATTCATATATACATACATATATGTATGTATGTATACAAACACATGTGTATAATGTATGTATATGTGTGTGTATACACATATATGAATACATATACATACATGTATATCACTATATATATATAAGAATATGTATATGTGTGTAGATATGCATATATGCATATATATACATACATGTATATGAGTATATGTATATGTAAACACATTATGTATAGGTATATGTCTATGTATGTATATATGTAGAGGTGTATATATATATCCATATACATTGTTATGTATATGCATATGTCTATATATAGATATATATACATCACCTAAGGATTTTCAATTCCCGAGATTTCAACATACACCCAATTTGGATATAAGTCCAAATACATCAATGGGAGTAGAGGGGGGCACGGGCCGACTTTTGGCCTGGCCCGTCTCGGAACCGACCCGCACATTCTAAACTCTTGACCCTACGGTTTAACCCGTTGGGTCCATCGGGTCAGTCAACCCGCCAGGTTGACCCGGTCAACTCGGCCAGTTAACTTAGTTTATGACATTTCAAAACTTTTTTTTTTTAAAAAAAATGGTTGCTCATGGGAATCCAATCCAAGACCTCATGTTGGAGGTGCAAAAATCACTAACCACTTGAGATATAATTCAACTTGGTATATTGTAAGGAAATAGTATATATATATATATATATATATATAGATATACATAGTTGTAGAATGTCAACTTTATTTGCACACTTCCTTCCAATTGTTTGAGAGCATCAATATAGATATCAATTTCAATGTTTTAAATAGTAGCTAAGTAATAAACTCACACTATATTATTTTGATTAATTATAAAATATATTTTGATGTTTAATGTTGGAAAGCCTTGAAGCTAATGACAATATGATGAGTACAACGATAACAAACCTTAAAGTTTGAAACTAAATTTAAGGGCAAGAGTTCATCTCGATTATAATGAATAGACAAGTAGATGACAACTTTGATTTAAAGAAAAAGAACTATATGAGTTTTAATTTATGTCTTACTTAAGAATGTATATCAATAATTAAATTCGACAAGTAAACCAATTAAATGTAAGTCTTTCATGTTTAAAAAAAAAAAATATATTTTGACTAGTCACATATTTTTTAAATTATTAGAAATTCTTTTAATTTTTTTTAAGGTTATAATTTTAAAAAATTACTTTATGATTTATGTTTATTTATATATTTTTAAAGTCAATACATAAAAGAATTAAAGATCAAGTAGATAGTGCATCGGGTAAGATAGGCTTAGCTTGGACTCTGTGGGTTTTGAAGTCATCCGAGCCGAGCCTAGTTCATTCAAAAGATATACCTTGCCCAGTGGGTTTCTTCTGTCAAGGGATGGCAAAAACCGGACAGACCTGTAGTTTTAGACCTGATTCGCCCTGAATGGGGCGGCTTTGGGCTGGTTTGGTTTTTCCGTACCCCGCCCCGCCCAGCCCCGCTAATAATTTAACTTTATTATAAATATTATATAGTGTAGGGGGTAAATGATTTTTTTTTTTAAAATTTCAATAAATTTCTTATGAGCTTATTTTTATAAGTACTAGATTTATGTACCCGCGCTAACATTGCAGGCTAACCATATCTTAAAAGAAGATTGAAAAGATAGTATAAATTTTGAAAAAAAATTGTTAATGTCATTTTTTTTAAATCGTTTTTAGTATGAGAAGTATATTCGCAATATGTGAAAGGTTGGGAAATATATTATTGGAATATGTTATATTGTTTATTGAATAATGAAAATGATTTTATTTCAAGACTTTGAAAGGAAAAACAATTTTAAGTATTAAGCCTTTTACTTGATTTTTTTCTTTTTTGTTGTAAGAATTGAAATAAGATAATTGTCTAATATATATATATATATATATATATATATATAGACACTTTATTATTCAAGAGAATTTGTTACAACTATCATCACATAAATATTAATTTGAGAGCATTGTTGTCATTGAGATGATATTATGCAAGGTCCTCATGCTTCTAATTTAGTTTTAGCAAACAAAATCACTCGTATTAACACAGAAAAGAAGTTCAAGTTCTCATCTCAACAAAAGAAAAGTGAACATAAAAGGGAAAAAAAGTGAAACAACTTCATTCCACGCATGGTTGTCATTATGGATGTGTATCAAAGATAGTGGAGTGTTCAATGTTGTCATCCATGGCGATAGGAAGGTTGAGGTCAATCAGAGTGTCTAAAGATGGGATTTTGGGAGATAAATGTGGGGAATATTCCTGTAATCATAATTTAAAATAATAAATAATAATGATTGAAAAGGAACATGTTGTAAATAGTATTCAAAATTTTATAATTATTACTTCGAGTTTTTAAATCAGTTCTTTTACTTTTGAAGAAGAGATGATGATTTGTTGTGCAGCTAGGTTGATGAATCCTTTTTGTAGAACTTTGTCGATGAATGAAAGCAGGGAGTTATAATATCCGTCTACATTTAGCAAACCAATATAGAACAAAGCATAAGTTATTTATCTTCTTTTTATAATTTCATGTGTGTATATAGACCATTGAGATCAAATTACCAGTTTGTTATGTATGCTTAATTGTGCCCAACTAATTACTTCAAAAAGCTCTTCAAGAGTTCCATAACCTCCTGAATATTAAAAAAAAAAACTTAAATGAGTATTTTTTTTAGCATGATAAAAGAGTGGTAACAAAATTAAGGTATTTTGAAAATGCTATTTTTTTCAATGGTAGATCAGTGTTCTATGTTAACTATTAGTAAGCTTTGCAAATGGATATATAATATAAATTTCATAGTAGCTATTTTTTACGTATTTTCAGTGATCCACATGATGAAAGTATATTTTCATTATATTTCTCATTGAAAGTTTGAATTGCAAGGATTAATATATATTCGATATAAAAAAATAAAGTAAATTATTTTTCATTATATGTGATATTAAATTGATAATAAATACAATTTATATACTAACATGGCAAAGCAATAAAGGCATCAGCATATCTGCTCATCTCTGCTTTTCTATGGTGCATGTTTACAACCAGTTTTACTTCTCCAACAATGACACCAGTGATCTGAAACTCAAATGGGAAAATGAAAAATAACATACAAATATAGTATTGTAGAATATATTTTCATATGTGTGGACAAATGCAGGGATATATTTTTTCATTAAAGGGCAGGGAAAAATGTATACATCAAAAAGAGTGGGAGAAAAATGAAACAATTTATTGGCATACATCTCTAGCCATTAGAGCTTTTGGAATGACACTAAATACATAAATAAAAGATCCTGTTAATAACTTTAGTAAATTTTCATTAAATAAATGGAGGTATTTTTTTTAAAATGTTTGGGGAAAAGAGATCCATACTCTATAACATTTCTACCACCATCAAATATAGTCTGAGAAATCAAACCCATTAATTCAATACTTACTCCTCCATATACCAAATCAATGTTCTTCAATACTTGACAATAGTAACGTTCAGTAAAATATTTAATTGGTGTTTAAGAATTTACTTAAATTTTAAGAAGAAGAATTGAGAAGGGGAAAAGGAAGGAGGAGAATTGTAAGATAAATGACAATAACTATGTAGATAGAAACCAAACCAGTTCTTTGCCAAGATTTATAGCAGCATCTTGGTAACTTTTTTTTCTTTCCTGCACTACTTCCACAAAAAACAAAAAATTGATTTGAACTTGGATGCAGTACTTTTCTTTTCGTCCTCCATTTTTTAAATTAATTTTTTTTTGGTTAGGTTGAAACACTAACAATTTGAATGGATATCATCCATTATATGTGGAGAATACGGCTTAGCTTTATCGAGAATAAATTAATACCTATACATTATTAAAGGTCTTAGCTTGTTGTGTCATGTCAATTATTGACATAGTTGAAACAACATAAAGTTGCAGGAATGTTAGACTTTGTGAAATGTTTAGAAGATAAAAACAAATGATTAATAGCTGGAGATTGACAAACCATTATAGTAGCTAATTAAAAAATGTTAAGCTTGATAAAATGACTATGTGTTTTTTATGCTTTAGTATTTTTTTTTATACTTAAGGCATATACTATATTTAAGGTGATATAATGATTTAAATTAAGCAAAGATAGACTATCATTATAATTTTAGAAAGCATAGAATATTATATATATATATATATAGATTATCATTATAATTTTAGAAAGCATATATATATATATATATATAAACAAATGTAGATATGTATGGAAAGGTTTTCTTTTCTCGCTCTTATGTTTTACAATACATATATATATATATATATATATATATATATATATATATATATATATATATATATATATATATATATATATATATATATATGCTTAAGCTTAATATATTTAGTTACTTAATCTTTAGCTTATCTCCCCAATATTTCTATTCTTCAAGTTTTACTTTGATGGATATTTGTTTTGCTAGCTATGATTGAGAGGGCTTTCTTTCTTTCTTTCTTTTTTCCCTCCAAACTTAACTACCACAATCAATAGTTGGATCTCTTACTTTCTCTCTCTCTCTTCTTTATTCTTGTTCACCGACAAATTGGTTTTCTAGGTTCAGATGATCTTTCAATCTTAATTTCATCACCCAAATATATATATTTTTTAAGCTTTTGTTTGATGGACATTTATTCTGTTATGGTTGGAAAAGAAATGTCTTGTTATGATTGAAAGAGCTTTCTTTTTTATTTCAAACCCTAGCCACTGTAATCAACGGCTGGATCTCTCATCTTATTTCTCTCTCTCCTCCTTTTTTCTTTGGCGATTCGCTTTTTCAGACCATAGGGTTAACTTTTGCTAGTTTGACTTGTATCTTTTGATAGAATTTGTTTTTTCCTATTAAAAAATGTTTCAATCATATCTTCTTTTTATATGCGGACAAAAGCAGTACAATGTCTGACTGAGATAATATTATTATAGTGTAATATATATTATATAGTTTTAGCCCTAGGTGTAGAATATCTTAGCTTGATTCGTATCTATTGATAGGATGTTTTCTTTAAATGCGCCATTAATTCTTTCGGGATGAATAAGGATTCAGGTTTGGATTCTGTTAGTTTAATTTTTATTTTTTTTAAGGATGTTTTCTTCTTAATTACAAAAATGTTTAAAAAGATGTGGATGACAGAGGTAGAATATATGAGTGAGATAATATTATGATAGTGAAAATATATATTATATAGTTTTAGGTTTAGGTTTAGATACTCTTAGTTTGAAATCTATCTCTTGAAAGGGGTTTTTCCTCTATTTTAAATAATCTGAATTATGTTTTTGTGAATAATTGTTATGTGATTGTTAGGCTATAGGGTTAACTTTTGTTAGCTTGATTCAAATCTTTCGATGGGATTTGTTTTCCCTATTTAAAAATGTTCAATTATATCTCTTTTTTTTTATATGCAGATGAAAGTAGTACAATATCTAATGGAGATAATATTATTATTGTAGTGTAATAAATACCATATAGTTTTAGCTCTATGTGTACAATCACTTAGCTTGATTCACATCTGTTGATAGGCTTCCCCCTATTTTAAATCATTTGCATTGTATCTTTTATTTATATGTGGCATTAATTCTTTAGGGAGGAATTAGGGCTCAGGCTTAGATTCTCTTAGTTTAATTATTATCTGTTGATAGGATGTTTCCTTCTTAATTAAAACATTTAAAAAGGTGTGGATGATGGAGGTAGAATATATGAGAAAGATAATATTATGATAGGATGTTTTCTTCTTAATTTGATTTTTATCTCTTGAAAGGGTCTAATCTTTTTAAATCATTTTCAATTGTGTATAGGCTGATTAAAATATTATTGTAATGAACTATATATTATATAGGTTTATGAGATCAAAAGCCATGTTAAAAGATAGAGAAGACATTATTTGTAGCAGGTTTAAATATGTTGTCATCAGACATATTTTTATTTTGAGCTATTATTCATGTTTGTTTTATTGGTATTATTTGTCTGGTATATTGTATTCACATTAGCTTTTATTTATATAGATATTTTTACTTGGTAATGATAAACATTATAGTAGTCAATAAATCATATGAAATAGTACTTGGCAAAATGAGCCAGCATGGGTTTGATTATAATTTTGTATATTTTCATATTCATCTCATCTACTATGTTTAAGGTGTTGATCATTGCGCCATTTTTTTTGGGAAATCTACATGCATGCATGCATGCATACATACATACATACATACATGCAAGCATGCATGTATATATATATATATATATATATATATATCAATGACTTGAACATTTGTGGCATGTGTATGTATATATATGCATACATGTTAGTAATTGTCATCCTAGTACTTATGATTGGTTAACTTGATTATTAATTGTGATTAACATTTAATAGAAAGCATATATAGTACTCTTTTGATAAGAGATCAATCATGTATCTTTGAAAATGCATTCTTTTGTGATATTTTAATTGATTTTACTTTTATTTTTCATGTGATTTTATTTTATACGGCTTCACTTTTGGATAAATATGGGCCATAATTGTTGAATGTGCTAAAATCGGCATAATTATTGACTATGGTGTATATAATTCTTTTTGATCTTGCAAATCTTCTGACATCTTGACATGTGATTTTTTTATGTACTTATACAGGAAATAAAATAAAAGTTTAACCTTCATTGCTTACAAAAGTATGTAACTGTATTATACAAAGTGAGAATTTTAGATTTGATTCATACATATTTCTACTAAAATGAAGATTGTTTATGTATATTTTGATATTAATGTATGTATATATGAAATTTTGTTTTATACTATTATAAGCAGAAGGTTTGGATTCAGTTTGATTAACTTATGAGATATGTTACTATTCTTTTCTATCTTTCTACAAATGATTATCTTTTCAAAAACATAATTTGAGTATGTATATTTTTGTAATTGCCTTTTATATTTGTGAATTTGGTTAAGTTAGTTATCTTTTATACTTGACATAGTTGAATGTTACATTTCATATTCTTTCATAAGGTTTGAAATATTGTCAAAATTGTTTTTGTTTAATTTTATATTACTATCTTAGGAACACAAATAATTTTTCTCGAGACATTTGTTTTTGGTTATTTGTTTTCATATTGTTGTTGTTATTGCTGTTGTTATTATTATTATATATGATATATTATTTTTAAAATTTTCATGATATAATAAATATCTATAAATTTCTCTATATTTTTTTATTCTTATTATTTATAAAAAGAATTGGAGGATTCAATTTGTTAATTATCTTTACATATGCTAGATTTTGTTAAGATTAGTCTTTTATATATTTTCAGTAGTTTTATGAGTGGAATAAATACAAATAACACATTGGTAATGCCAATGTATATTAATAATCTATAAATAATTTATTATATCTAAAAAATATCTAATATTATACTATATAATGAATATGGTGGGAAGAACATGCTATGTTATATTTGAGACTCTTTGAGAGTGAGAGATTGTGATGGAGCGGTTACTGATGATAGCAATCAAAGAGGAAGGTTTGATACCAATTGTAGAGGGAAGTATGGTGGTGATTGTAGGTAAAAGAGGTTGTCACATGAACTATGTTGCTCAAAGATTGTTGGAAGGATTGAAAGCTTATCCAACAATGTATGAAGTCAGTGAAGGGTTTGTAGCGAGGATGATGCTAATGAGTAACGTCAGAAGGATTCTTAGTGAAGATGATAAAACTTTTATTCCACCATTGTTTCGAATAGTATTCATTCGGAAATTCATTGGGGATTTGGATCAAACATAGCTAGTTTATTCATGTCTCTGCGACTCATTCCCATGTTGAAAGTAGCTGGTGCTATTTGGCTTTGAGTGGTTTGCTATATTTTTTCTTTTTGAGTGGTTTGTTATATTTTTCCTCTTTAATAATTAAAATATCTAATAAACATAATTTATATTATGTATGGTTATATATTAGTATAAGTTGATTGCATGTTTTATTGTTTTATATTTCTCCCCTTGAAAGTTGCATGCATATAAACCTAAATAATTATTCATTATGTGAAATATTATGCATTTTTTGTTTTGATATATTTTGTAAGGTTGGTATAATGCATAGAGAGGACATGTATAGTGATGGTACGATGAAGAGATGATGAAGATGAAGATGGAGAAGATGATAGGAGGGAGGGAGAAAGAGAGAGAGAGAGAGAGAGAGAGAGAGAAAGAGAGCATAATTAATAAACAATGGTGAAAGAAGCATTACATGTTGTTTTAATTGTGCTCTTTGCTTTATGTGTCATCATTATTTTCTCTCTTTTCTTCTCTTTCTCTCTCTCTAACACTCTATGTTCTTCTAGTTTTTATGGATCTATTATATATATATATATATATATATATATATATATATATTCAAACTTTAGTACATAGTTCATACAAAAAAATATTCAAATTTGTTATACTTATTGTTTAAGTGCTACAGTAACAATGGTGTAATCCTTTTTTGTATTTCTTTTATCTTTTATCTGAGGGCTATGGTTTTTAAGTATTAACAAAATTATTCATATTATTTTATTTGCTTGGTTATGTACGATAATAAAGGTGGATCAATGCTTCTCGGATGTCTCTAGCTAGCAACTGTGGCACTTCCTTCTTTTTGAGCCACTTCCTACCAGATGTAGATTTAGCTAATGCATGGTTTATTTGTTTTCCTTTTTGCTATGGATGTTTACATGAAGTGTATTGTCTTTTGTAATTGTAATATCTTTTATTTGGTTTTTTTTCCTTATTTAAGGTTTTTATCTTTTGAGTGTTTCTCTTATTATTAGTTTATGTTGTACTTTCTTTATTTAATAAATTGGTTGTTTTCATCTACTATTTATATGAAAGGATTGCATCATATATTTATCTCTTAAAGTTTTATGTCTTTTTGTAGTAATTAATCGCCGCATGCATTAAATATAATTAATCTCAAAATTATTATTATTATTATTATTATTATTATTATTATTATTATTATTATTATTATATATTATTATTATTATTTTTGAAACATTTGTTCGATGCATCTTAATTTGAACTTAACATTATAATCATGATTTGTTAGCTTTCATGGAAATGTTTTCATGATGGCTTATAAACAAATTAGGTGTGGATCAAGGAATTGCTAGGCAAGGGAATATTCGATAACTGCATATATTATATTCATAATGTAATTTATTAAATGTTAATAGATGTCATATAAATATTTTCTAATATTTTCGGGATTTATAGAGCTAACTATATGATTACAATGTCTAGAAATAAATTGATAATTTTTAGAAAAACAAACAATATAAAACCATATATATCATATATATATATATATATATATATATAGATAGATAAGTAGATAGATAGATAGACATATAGAGAGGGAGTGAGTCTAAGTAGTAAAAGATTATGATAACATATATATTTTGTTAAGTAATGTGTTAAATGTTAATAAATAAAATAATGTCTTATGTTTCTATTAAAGTTTATTATTTTTATAAACTTGGGTATTAATTTGTTTTAGATAAAATAGCATGGAAGAGTAGTAGTAAGATAAATATTTTTGCAAAATGATAGTAGATTGTATACATAGAGAGAGATGGAGACAGAGAGGGAGCGAGTGTTTGAGCGAGTGCTTATGATATATTTCTAAAACATTTTTTTTTTCCAAAAACATGTATCTAAATAATTTCATGTATTCAATGTATATATATATATATATATATATATATATATATGAAATTAAGCTAGCACTTGCATGTGCATAAGAATCAATAGACATGCTTGCATGCATGTATGCAAAAGGAGATGTATACTTTATGTACATATGCATATGCATATATATATATATATATATATATATATATGTATACCTACAACAAGCAGTGTATATATATCTATGCATCTATCTATGTATACTACATAGAGATGGAGAAAGAGATGTATACTACATGTATACATCTTTGTATATCTATAACATGTAGTGTATATATATGCATATATATTTTAAAATATGGGGAAAAAGGGAAATATATGGACTACATAAAGAAATATGCTCTAAGACATTGGTAATTGCGCAAAGTAGTCTGCCCCCCTATTAGATTGCATGATGACAAAGGAGGTGATTTTAGAGTTATCATCATAGCATAGCTTTTATATATATTTCTTTAATTCCATCAGCATTGACATGGGAAAACAAAGACCAAGGCAGAGGACCTAGCTGATCTTTTTGTCCATTTCATCATCATTATGATATTGAGAGATTTCTAAACTTGTTTTTGGGATGGACATTTGTCCATCTTTTATAGGATAATTCTTTTCTTTTTCAACTCTAGCTATCCTTTACTCCCACCAATAATCATGCTCTTAACCCTAATCATCACTTTCCCTATTTCATCTTGTTCTCTATCTCATCATTGTTCTTTGATAGAGGAATTGGGTGAGTAGATAAGGTCTTGATGGAAGGCAAGGTATCTCAAGGTAACATTGCATCATAAGCCTTTTCCTTCTATCAAGTTTGACACCGACCTTGCAATTTCCCTTTACTTATAGTGTTGTGGCCTCCACCGCAATAAGATTAAGCATCATCAACATCATCTCTAACACTACAGTAAGACTGATCATCATTACTATCATTATCAGCAACATCATTATTATTTCTAACACCATTAGAAAGATTGAGGAGTAATACCTCCGCTGCAATAAGCTTTCTTTTCATCATATAGGTTTTCATCTTTTGTTATATGTATTTTCTTGTTCTTCTTACATAAGTTTTTTTTTTCTTATTTTTTATTTGTTCTGATTATGTGATTATTATGTTTTTGTTTGGCTAAGTATGGCAGATCATTATTGCAGTGATTTTTTGGGAAAAATTCCTCAAGATATGGTTGAAGAGATTTTTAGATGTGTAGTTTCAACATCTTCTAAATTCCTTCATGATCTCAAAATTTTGTGTCGATGGTAATTTCATTCATTTGTATAATGAGAACAAAAATTATTTATTCCAATAATGATGTAATTTTTTTTTAGTTGCAAGGGTTTTTATGAAGCATCCAATAGCAGGGGAGTTGGCCAGATGATGGGGATAGATAATTTATGGTATATTAGCATGAAAGAATATATTACTTTTCTTCAGAATTGTGCATCAAGTGGAAATTTAGAAGCTTGTTTGAAAATTGGCATGGTAAAAATTTATGATTACAATATTTATTAATGTTTAATAAATTATAGTATTACTATCAGGAACTAATTTTAACATTGGTTTGCAGATAGAAGTTATAAAGCTGGAAATGGATTCAGGCATCCAATCATAACGTAGCTTGTAAAGGTTATTTGCCTGCAGGATATGCCGCAGGGATTATTTTATATAAAGATCTTATGAGACGTAATTCTGGTATGACAATGTTGAATTTAGTTTCTTATGGAAAAATAGGTAATGTTTTATAAGCAACAGATATCAAAAGATCAGATAATCCTATAATAAACAATTGCCTGTATGTTGTAGCAGAATTTTTTCGAGAGATAGTATGGAATATAAAATACAAATGGATGGAAAAGGAGGTATGGGAGTATGGTAAAGAGTTTTGTGGTCGGAATGTCAATGATATTATTTACAATGGATGGTTAGGTGAAGATGGATTAGTGAGAGAGTTTTGCAGCCTAGTTTGTAGATGGAAATATGAATTTAATTTGCTTGCAGAACTTATGTTTAGGTTTTTTTTTTTTGTTTAGTTTTTTGTGTTTGTAATCTTGTATTGTAGATGTACTTTTTTAAATGAATATAATATGTAATATATTTTTAAAGTAGAAATTGGTTGAAGTTTTAATTAATGCAACAAAGGGGAAATCAATATATAGATGTGTATATGCTGAGCTGATGTTCTTCAAGTAGAGATGGGATAATGCAATAGTAAATGATAGATGCTGGATAAATCCCTACCTGGAATCAGCAGAGGGGATAAACTTAATAGATGAATCCATCTAGATGTAAAAGGTAATATATTATACTTCTATCGTATGGTTGATGAATATCTTCTTATGGTAGAAATGCATTTGATATTTTTTTTAATAGACATTATAGTATACAATCACTAATTGTTATATTATTATGCTTATATTTTTCTCATTTGAATTTCTTAATTGATTAAATTATATATATTAATTCAGTATATATGAAAGAATATGATAGCTAATAACCCATTTGAGAATTAATGCAACTTGTGCTTACACACACACACACACACACATATATATATATATATATATATAATATAAGTCTTTGATCACTTTTACAAAGTTCTTGATGATTAAACTACATTCATCTTCTAACTAAAACAAAATATAAATAAAAAACCTATTTCATTCAAAATAAAACTCATCTCAGTTATTTTATTCTTTTCAATAACATAGCTTTGATTCTGCAATACAACATTGCAAATGATGGACATCATTATTGTTATAGTATCAAAGATGAAGGATATGCATTCGATTAGCCAAAACCAAGCAAAATGGTGGTAATACTGATCCAATCATCGTCATGATCACTAATATCAAAGTTATACTCAAAACAATATTCCTTCTGCTCCTCCAAAGGAGGAGGTGGCGGAGGTGGTAGGGGAGAAGGAGGTGGAGGTGGTGGAGGTGGTATTGGAGGAGATGGAGAAGGCATAGTAGGAAACATATAGAAAAAATAAGTTTGAGCACTATCAATACCACTAAAGGTGATTGATGACGTGTCATAAGCTAATGCTGCTTCCTCTAGTGTATCAAATGTGCCTAACCAATGTCTCTTCTTAGTATAAGGGTTTGTAATCTCTGCTGCATAATGTCCTGATGGTCTTCTTCGTACTCCTAAGTACCCTGTTGATCCTTTAGATCGTCTTCTCTGGTGACGGGATGGCCTGATGCATTGTAAGTCAGGTATGCCCATAGATATGGTAATTGTTGCAAGATTGGTCAGTATCAAAGCTATGTTATTTATATATAGTTCTATGCAATATATATGTATTTATATAGTTTGGAAAAATAGTTGAATTAGGGTTTTCTAGATTAAAGGTTGTGTTGCTTGGTTGCCATACAACGACGACTGTGGACATCCTTAGATTACAAATCCTCATATATATACACCATTATTATTATTATTATTATTATTATTATTATTATTATTATTATTATTATATATATATTAAACTTGTAGTTTATATATGACTTATCCTTTACTTTCATTAAGAGTATAGCATTTAACGCTTAAATTATAAATTTCTAACAAAAAACACAAATTAGAAATCAAACCCATTAATTCAATATTCTCTTCTCTATATACCAAATCAATGTTCTTTAACACTTGAAAATGATAACATTTACTAATATATTTCCATGATGTTCAATAATATTCTTATGTTTCAAGAAGAAGAATTGAGAAAGGGGAAAGGAAAAAAAGAAAGATTTCAAAATTAATGATAATAAATAAATAGACAGGAATCAAATCAATTCTTTCCCAAGATTAATAGTAGCATTTTGGTAAATTCTTTTCTTTCTTGCAGTACTACCACAAAACAAAACAAAACAAAACAAAAATCCTTTGTATTTGGAAACATTGCTTCCTTTTCTATCTCCATTCATTTTTTCTATTTTCTTTGGTTAGGTTGAAACACTGGAAATTTAAATGGATATCATAAGTCAACTATGGAGGATATGGTTAGCTTTATAGAGGATAAATCAATATTTGTGTATTATCAAAGCCTTTATTTTGTCTTGGGCTGTGAGTTCTTGCAATAATTGAAACAACATAAATTTGCAAGAATGTAAAACTTTGTGAAATATTTAAGAGGGGAAAAACAAAATGATTAATAATGGAATATTGGAAAACATTGTAGTAGTTAATTAAAAAATATTGAGCTTGATCAGATGAACATGTGGTTTTTATGCGTAAGTATTTTTTTTTTTAATATTGAAGGCATATACTATATTTCAGGTGATAATGATTATAATCAAGCAAAGATAGAATATAAATAGAATTTTTGAAAGACATAGGAGATAGTTAATATATATATATATAATTGTATTATGAAATGGTTTGAATAATTTAATATATCATTTTATGCCCGTGTTAAATTGGCATTAATTATATAGGGAGCAGATAGGCCTGAGAGTTAGATTTTGTTAGTTTAATTCGTATCTCTTGATATGATTTTTCCTTATTTAGAAATTGTTAAATCATTTTTTTTAGATGCAGACTAAAGCGGTTGAATATGTAACTGACATAATAATAATATTATTATAGTGGAATATATATTATATAGTTTTAGGGCTAGGTTTTAAATCCCTTAGCTTGATTCATATCTATTGATAAGATGGTTTTTGTATCTCTTGATAGTGACGTGAATATGTTTTTTTTTTTTCCTTATTTCAAATGTTTCAATCATATCTTTTTGTTTAGATGTCGACGAAAGTGATAGAATATTTGACTGATATAATATTATTATTATTATGGTGGAATATAGTTTTAGGCCTAGGTTTAAAATCCCTTAACTTGATTCGTATATCTTGATAGGATGGTTTTTTTTCATATTTTAAATCATTTGTATCATATCTTTTGTTCAAATGCGACATTAATTGTTTAGGAAGGAATTAGGACATATGTTTAGATTCCTTTAGTTTGATTTTTATTTCTTAATTGGATGTTTTATTTTTATTTAAAAATGTTGAAATCATATATTTTGTTTTAGAAGCAGATGAAAGAGATAAAATCTATGAGTGAGATACTACTATTATAGTGTAATATATATCATTAGTTTTAGGCGTAAAATATATGAGTGAGATAATATTATTATATTGAAATATATATTATATAATTTTAGGCCTAGGTTTAGATATTTTTAGCTTTATATGTATCTATTGACAGTGACATGAATAAATGAAGAGATAGTGCTAGAAGTACTATATTATTATAGTGTCCTATATGTTTTTTATGAGTTAAAAATTAAATGATGAAAGATAAAGTAGATATGATTTATATCAGTGTAAAAACAAAAATAGAGTTGGGGGTTCTTTCCCAGCTTTTAAGATTATGAAACATTTTTTAAAAAGCTGGATCTTCTTCAAAGATCTTTTATGATTTGCTACTTAAATTATTGATTGGGTGTTGTTATGTTAATATTAATATGTTATTATTCTTGATATTCTTATTGTTTTATAAATTTTTTTTTCCTTGATAGATTATTTTATTTCATTTATTATTTGCATAATAATATGGATTATTGTGGTCTTCATACTTTTGTTATATATATATACACACACATACACATACAACCATGCATATCTTAATCTTTATTCCTTCATATATTTATACATCCATACACACACATATATATCTTCACTTATTATTCTTCTTATATATATATATGATATTCTTTGATATAAGAGATGAATGCATGAAATATTATGCATTTTTATTTTGATATGGTTTCTAAGGTTGGCACAATGCATAGAGAGGGGATGTATAGTGATAGTATGATGAAGATGATGATAGAGAAGATGACAGAAGAGAGAGGGCATAGTTAATCAATAATGGTGAAAGAATTATTCCTTGTTGTTTAATTATACTCTCTCCTCTATCTGTCATCATTATTATATTTCTTTCTCGTGTGTGTGTCTTCTCTTTCATGACATTCTATTTTCTTTTATTTTTAAGGTTTCATTCTATATACATTTCTATTAATAATGTAGCATATATATATATATATATAGTTCATACAAAGATATTCAAAGAGAATATTGTTATACTTATGATTCAAGTGCTAAGGTAAGAATGATGTAATCCTTTTTATAACTCTTTCTTATTTTTTTAAGAGAGTGATTTTGTTTTGGAAGTATTGATAAATGTCTTTATATTGTTATTATTTGGATTTGTGCAGATAGTAATCTAAGACAATGCTGCATCTAAAATTTTGCCTGTTTCTTTCTTTTAATGTTGTTTCCTATCAGGAGGTGGGTTTCGCTAATGTAATTTTTTTATTTGATTTCCTTTGATTTTAGATTTGATTAAGATGACTTCTTACAAACGGAGGTGAGGATGTTTTTTTAAAAAGTAGTAACTATTATTAGATCAGGAGGTTGTAACAGTGATAATTTTTATTTAAACGTTATCAAAGGATTGCGACATATCTTTATATCTTTTTTATATTTGGTAATTAATCAATGGATGCATCAAGAATAGGAAAATATCTCAAACTCGCTTCATTGATATTATTCTTCTCAAGAATACAGCTTTGATTCTGTAATATAACATTGCAAGTAATGAACAACATGTTTGTTATAGTATCAAAGATGAAAGAAATTCATTCTATTGGCAAAAACTTTGCAAGATAGTTATAATACTGATTAAATCATTGTTATCACTATTGACTAAATGATCATGATCATCACTAATCTTCAAACTATACTTATAACAATATTCCTTCTCCTCTTTTGAAGGAGAAGGAGGAGGTGGCGGAGTCGGCAGTGGAGGAGGAGGTGGAGAAGACATAGTTGGAGTCATGTAGGAAAAATTACTTTGCTGGATAATGTCTTCATGGTCTCTTTTGTGCTCCTAAATACTCCATCGATACTTTAGATCGTCCTTTCTAGTGATGGGGAAGGATGTTGCATTGTAAGTCAATGATGTTTATACATGTGTAATGTTAATTGTTGAAAGATTGTTCAGCTATTCTCTCTCTCTCTCTCTCTATATATATATATATATAATTTGGAGTAATAATTAAATTAGGGTTTTGTAGAGTAATGTAGGCATTGTTGTGCTAGCATACGCTTGTGATTGTACACGTTCCTATTTTTGAAATTTAGAGGCGTTCTTAGATTACGAATCCTCTTACATACACACACATACATATATAAATGTTAAATTTGTAGTTTATATATGAATTTTATTTTACTTACATTAAGAGAGCGCATTAATATAATATTTTGCATATATAATTGTTATTGATGATTTAATGATGAAATTTTAATTTTTTAACATAAAACATAAATTAATTACATTTTATATAGTACATATATAAAGTTATTATTATTAGATGACTCTTCTTCAATGGGTATGATGATTTGTATTTTGTAAATTTCTTTCATATGATCACAATCATGGCAGAATCTGATTCCAGAGATATTAATGATATTGTTGAGATATTCTCAAAAGAAGAGTAGATATGTTTTCATTGTATCTGGATATTATTCAATTAGATATATAATATCATTGGCGTAGTGGTCACTTTCATGTCAGAATATAATTTTAGAAATATCAGTGATATTGTTATTGGATATTCTCAAAAGAAGAGCATATATGTTTTCATTGTATCTGGATATTATTCAATTAGATATACGATATCATTGACGTAATGATAACCTTGCAATTTTGGAATTTTTTTTAAAATTAGATATTCAAATTAAATTATATTTTGTTAAAAAATTTAATTAAATTTATTATCAAATAATATCATTGTTTGGAGATATAATAATTACTTCATGATGTAGGGATGTAAAAGGAACAATTGTTGTTTTCCTTTGGAGGTATTTAATTTTATGACGATTATAAAATCATTAAACATCCACATATGAGCTATAAATTCTGTATTTTTAAAATTAAATATGAGATTATTTAGTTTATTTATGTTTAGTGTGGAAGTGGATGAAAGATCAAACATAATATTACTTATATGTAAATGAAGGAAAATATAGATAGCAGTTATAATATAGCAAAACATAGTATGCCATAATTCTTTAACCTCCATCCTATTGAAGGATAAAATAACATTAGTCATTATTTCAAGTTTATAGTAGTTTTTGATAGTATTATTATAATAGATATTACCTGGTTCACTGCATTTCATTTCATATTTTTTATCATAACCAAATATCTATGCATGTTCGCCATTTTTGCTTAATTTTTTCTTGCTTAGGTGGATTCTTTGTTTCTTTGCTATTGTGGCTTCAATGCATAGATTTCGAAAGAGCTTTCAATCTTTGATGATGACTCCAGTAGTTCATTTACTTTACGCTTGTTGCTTGCTTCATCAATTATTGACGTGGATTGCTCACTTGGTTCGTTTACAGCTAGTCGTATAGCCTTTTTCCCATTCGAGCTATCTCCATGTAAAATAATTGGCTTTGCATTGTAAATTCTGTAGGTGAGCACATCATCTTTAATTGCTTGTTGTGAGAGACCAACAGTTAAACTAAACTTCTTATTGATCATGCTATGAATTTGTTCAGCCACTTTTGTTTTTGAGATCTCTTCTGTTGCGCATAACAAATCAAGTTTTATGTTTACCATTGATTCTGCATGTTTATCAGAGGCAGTTATTTCCATATCTCCAGTTTCATCCCTCACAATCATAGGTAGCCTCATCCTGTAACATTATTATTTTGTATAAATAATTATTAAAATTATGCCAAATAAATTAGATTTAATATGGAATTGTTGATTATACTTACACTACTCTGGGAGTTGTAGGCCCGTGTTTGTAGCAAGAATAGTTATATTCTGATTCAGCAAGCCGTTTGTTACAAAGATTGCAGGCATTATAAAACTAGCCATTAGATGTGTTGATCTTCTCAACCCATACATCACATTTGAACATAGTCACCAATACATTTTTTAAAAAAACAATTAGTAATTATTATTCTTTAGCAATAAGTGTATATTTATATAATTTAGTTTACAGAATTTGTAATCATTGTTCTTTAGAAAAAAATAGAGAATTAAACTTCAAGATATGGGTTTTTTTTTACTTACACCAATTGTTGATGGGTCAAATTTCAGCAATTGATCGATTGTTGCATACTCAGCTTGTGAGATTTTTTGTTGCAAAGTGGCTTCTTGGTCTTGTATAGATAGTAGTTGCACCTGCTGATTTTCAAGTCCTTGACTGTTTTATTTCATTAATAAATGGTAATTTGTGAGTTTAGAAATCAAATTGAGATTTTTTTTCCCAAATTATTAAGTGTTAGACTTACTGTTCTCTGATAATTTTTGTTTCTGGTATATCTAGATTTACATAGATTCGGGTTGCTGAAGTAGAAGCCAAATATATAGTTCCTATTAAATAATTTGAAATGTTAGTAATTGTTGATTGTCTATTTATGTATACTAATAATTTTGTATTATAACATTTTGTACTAACCTTGGAATGTTCGAACAACAGTACCTAGCAATGATAAGTATAGGTCTTGACTTCATTTGTAGCAGTTCATGATCATTTAATTGAGGAAAGCAAGATTCCCATATAGTTATCCTAAGTTCATCACCGCTTTTTTTTAATTTATTTGGAGGAGGTAAGAATTATATGTCAAATGTACAAAGTATAATCAAATATGGTTTGTTGTTGCTTACCTTCGCTCTTTGATGAAAACATCTCTCTTCTGAATAGTTTTTGCAAACTTTGTTAATTGAATAGCAGTAATTGGTCCTATAGAGATCAAAGTACCAATTGCATCTGTATTGTTTTTTTACATATATTTGATTTTCTTAGTAAAAGCATGATATATATATGTCGTCAAACACTGATAAGATGTTAGAATTTTCAATTGTAATTATCAATTGCAAAAAATATCACTAAATAATAAACTTTTTTTACCTGTTAAATATTTATCAGAGTTTGCATCTGGTGTCATCTTGTCTCGATCAAAATATTGAAAGTAATGCCTTGGGTAAGGTGCAGGATCGTCAGAGATTAACTTGAGCAGTGTATTAGATGTGAAAAATATGGCAAATTCTCTCATTATTGATATATTTTTAGTAGTGGTTTTAATAACTTGGAATTTAGATATGTGGTATACTGCTCCTTCAATTAGCATGTCTCTAAATCTTGGACAATCATTTTTCTATTATTTGGACATGGATGGCATCACCCTGAAAAAGATATTTTTATAACCATAATTTCTAACAAAAGAACATATAAATAATATTTACAAAATTTGATATGATAATATATGATATATACCTTTGCATCTGTTGCTATGAATGCTATACCAAGGAATTTTTCTGAAGTTGGAATATAACAATCCCATATTCTTGTTATTCTAATCTTCACAGCTTGGTTTTGGCCAGGTGGCTTTAGTTGTGAGATCTCCTTAAGACTCATTGTTGATAATCTGCAAAACAACAAATACTAATTTATTTAGTTTTTTTTAGTTTTGATATTTTCCATTATATAGACAAAGATAACAAATCTCATATGCATCTTTCTTTGCGCATATATATGATTGTAACTATGATAGAACACAATTTCAATGTTCAAGATTTGAATTAATTTCTATACTATCAAAGATTTCCTTGTAGACAACATTCTTTGTTTTGTTTGTACTCTTTCCAGTATCATCAAGAATCAAAACCTTAAGTCCTGTAACAGAGGATACTCTAGACAAAGCAACATAAAGTTGGCCATGTGAAAATACAGGATTGGGTAAGAATAGACCTACTAAATCAAGTGTTTGCCCTTGACTTTTGTTTATAGTCATTGCATTTGAAAGCTTAACGAAGAATTGCTTTCGGCACATGATAAATGGCCATTTGCTTTCTTGCACCATCATAATAATTCTAGGGATGTACACTTTTTCGCCTATGTTTGATCCAGAAATAATTATTGCCTCCAAAATGTTCTGATGCATTTGTGTAATTATCAATCTTGTTCCATTGCAAAGACCATTCGCTTGGCTAACATTTCTTACCAGCATAATCACACAACCCAATTTTAAAGTCAGCTCATGATTGGGTATGCCTGTGAATTTTAGTGCATTTAAGAACTCAGTTGTATATAACTATGCATTTGATTCAGCAGATGTAGAAGCTTTAGAAATGTAGTTTGAACTTAAATACTTCTTCTCATCAGCTTCAATTTTGTTGTTAATTGTTTCATTTAATATATCAACAGTTTCATTGTATGATGTGACTATAGCTCTTTGCCTCAAGTATTCTGGCTTTACATAGTTCAGTTGGAATTGTGGATAAACAGTTTCAATGATTGATTGTATTGGATTACCTAAGTCTTCAATCAATAAATCTTATGGAATTTCTATCCAATCCCCTTCATCAAGATCACTATGTTTATTTTCAATAGATGTGATTGTACCATCACCAATTTGCAACAACCATTCTGCAAACTCTCTTAATTGATTTCGACTTTCTTCATCAATGTTGTTTCCTTGCAGTCTCATGTTAGTTCTGAGTTTTAATACTTTGCAGTCTTTCCAAAGTTGTGATTGGGTTATAGTAGCATTTATAATATCAGTTTGCTGCCATATTGAATAACTGGTAAGATTTATCGAAAATCTCCACCAAGAACCACTGTTTTACCTCCAAAAGGTTTTGCGAATGCTTCTGGTGTTATATCTGAGAGAATATCTTATAAATTTTTGTTTAATTCTTCAAGACAATTCTTGTGAACCATAGGAGCTTCATCCCAAATAATTAAAGTTGTTTTTTCAATCAATCTTGCCATTTGAGTTTGCTTGCTGATTCTACATGTAGAATATTCTCCAATATTTATTGAGATCTTGAATCTAGAGTGTGCGGTTCTTCCTCTGGTTAATAAAAGTGATGCAATTCCTGATGAAGCAACTGCTAGTACAATCTTTCCTTCAGCACGAATACCATTAATAATCGTGTTCCATAAAAATGTTTTGCCAGTCCCACCATGGTCATATACAAAAATAATTCCTCTATTGTTATTTACAGCTTCATGTATTTGATTATGGATATCTAATTGTTCATCATTTAAGTTTGCAAACATTGATAAGTGATCTTTTTGAAGCTGAGGAATATTGTAGTCTAGCTCTTCTTGAAGCAGTCGATCAGTTAAATTATTCATATTTAGTGATTATGGTCGAGATAAATCATTCTCCTCAAGAGATGAAAAGTGTTTATTTAGAAGATCTTCAAGAGAAACTAATAAAAAAATTTTCAAATACTCCGCTGAAATATTATAATTAGCCATGTAGAATGTCTGTCAAAGACTATAGTGTATATCTTCTGATATTAACTACCAATGTTTTTCGAACAGTGCTTTCTTGTCTTCTACGTCACAAAATAAGATTATTGTTACAAAAAATTGTCTTAGTTGTGCATTAGTGGCCCAATGAGCAGCTTGTATCAAGGCATTTGACCATTCTGAGTCATCTCCTAGTATACCAAGGGCAAAACATGTTTCTCTGTATGTTGCATATACAATGGCATTAATTGTTCGGAGATCCTCATAACTCCTTGCACCTTTGATTTCATTAAGCAATAAGCGTAAGTAATATAGCTCTCCTACAACTGGATGTACATATATTATTCTTTCAATTAATCTGCCATTCATTCTATACTTCCATTTCTTTTCTTTCTTATACCATGTGAATTTAGTTGGTAAATCTGTATACGGAAGCGATCGGGCTCTTTCATCTATTTTATTTGTAGTCATCCATTCTGTTAACATTGTTGTTTTAATACATGCGATTGAGATTATGTTGGGAATAAATTGCTTGTCACTAAAATAGATATTATGTTCTTCTGGCAAATGAATTAGTAATCTTTGGACTGATGGCTCTCTATGATGAATTGGGAACTCAAATAGTCTCCAACAACTTTCATATGCTAACAAATAACGACAATCCAAATAATTTTATATCTCATTTGTTTTAGTCGATGATACTGATGCTTCAAATATAGCTCTTGCTATGTCTGGATCTTTATTGAATATATTTGAATAGATATTTGACTGCTCTTATCATATTGTAGATTTCCACATTAATATGAGCTTGATAGCGCACAACCAAATCAACATTATGAGGAACAACAAATCGATTATCCAATATGATGCCATTTTGTAATGTAGTTGTTGCCATCTCTCTTCTCCGATATTGAGGGAATCCATCATCATCAATCATTGTTGAATTGCGAAAAGGCTTTGGATAGAATTTTTTGCATTTCCCATTTTCCATACATGGTGCTTGTGAATTTGCTAATCCGCATGGACCATGTATCATTAATGAACTTATAGCATCATAACCAATATGATCAGATTCTTTATTAGGTAATTCAACAAAAACTATACTATCGATTTCTAATGCTATCATAATACCACTTTCTTTTTCCAACCATAATAAGATATGAACATGTGGCAGACCTCATTTTTGGAATTCAACTGTATAAACAACTATAAAAGAAGAAAAATATAAATAATTCAATTCACAATCATCCAAAATATTTTTTTTAAAAAATTAGGTATTTATGTAATTTACCTGCTTTTACAGGTCCAAAGTGTTGGTTTTTTATCAAATTATCCATCAAATGATGTAGTTTTATACGGAGAACCTTTGAGACTATGTCAGGTCTATCTTTAGGATGTTGGCCTATAATAGCATTCAATGCATCTGTTATTTCTGTCCATCGAGGATTGCAAGTAAATGTAATAAATAGTTTAGGATAGCCAAAAAATCTGTAAATAGCCATTGCATCTTGGTATTTTTCAAACATATATCTAGGGCCTGGTATGAAACTTGCAAGTAAATAATGTGTTTCCCAATACTATTACACTGCAGATCTTCTTGACTGGTTGCATCTCTAATAGTCTTGTACATTTTAGTCCTCATTGATGTTTGATGCTCTCTAATATATCTTAATCTTATGTCTTCAATCATAGCATAACAATCAACTAGAAATTGTTGGAAAAGTCGACCTCCTCTTAGCAAGGTATTATTCTCAATATTTCTTTGTTGGATCAAGTAAGCATAATATTCTTGATAAGTGCTTGTGCGATAAGAATGCGAAGTGTTCTTTCCTTATGATGAGCATTACTTTTATCGGGTTTTAATGCTAATATGTGTGTATTTATGTTACTATCATGCAAATAGGGTTGTGAGGCTGAATATTAGAGAAAGAAGCCAATGTGGATCGTAAATGCACCATTTGGAGAAAATCTTGAGAAGGTTCAAACGCGAAGACATAAGTCGGGTTCGAAATGCGAGAATGTGTGCCAACCTCCTCGTATTCAAGTTAGCACAATGATTTGGAGGGGCACAAGGGCAGTCACATTCAACCATTCCGGCTTGTGCATGTATAGAAAGATCTCCACCAACATGTCCGTTATTGAAGCAAAGCGATCTACGACGTAAACGTGTGCCCGTTTACGTTACCTCGATGAAAGCATGGATTCGGGAGTGTTTCGGGCTGGTACTATAGCAGGGCACTATAGCAAACATTGTAGCAGGTACTGTTCATAGCCGGCAGAAGAAGGATGAAAACAGAGAATCCACACGGGCGTGCGTTAATTCCACACGCCCGTGTGAAAAATCCACATGGGCTTTCGACCAAGGTTAGTGGGAGAGCTTTCGTCAGCACCGATTCGGCGAGGTGTATCCTAGGCCGGACAAAGGGACCCTTGGACGAGTAGAGGACTCTCCACAAGACCATCGCCACGACTATCGAGGGGGTTTTCTATGGATTCTTTGCTTTTACATTTGATTTCATTGATTGTAATTAGCTCTATGGAGAGCTAAACCCCCTAGTGGGTACTTGGGTATTTGTGAACCCTAGGATGTATTCGTTTCATTGAACCTCTTTATTATGCTTTCAATTAATTGGTGTTTTATTTGAGTTCCAATCTTGAATGCTTGATTGTATGAATACTCTCTTAGAGTGACACTAGGGTTGAGAGTTCATGTTGGTAACCCTTGTGAGTGAGTGGCACACCACGAGAGTTAGACAAAGATAGATTGGAGAGGGTTGAGAGGGTGAGTCGAGAGGTAGCGGAGCGTACCCTTTCCCCTCCGGTGTGATTTATTCTAGCTCCATTTCCTCAAGTTCTTTGTGGTCATAGTAGAGTGAATGGGCTAAAGGATGACCTTCCACTGGGGCTTAGTTGCGGGTGCAATAGAGTGAAGCGTTAAAGTGATTTTAGCACCTAGGGCTTAATTGTGGCTAGGGACCTTTCACCTGGACCAAAGGTTAGGTCTACATCTAGGAAGAGGATTTATCACTTGGAATCCCTAGAACTCATTGCAATTCTATACAAGTGCTAGGTTGAGACATTATTCAATTTCTCCTCCGGGACATGTATAGAGTTAGGCATGGTTGACCTTAGATTTGGGACCATGTATTTAAGGATCTCCACAACTCATTATTGCATCAGTTAGAAAGTATAATAGAGGGTACTTGCACTTGAAACGATTGTCCTAGGCGGAACAATATCCGGGTACCCCATTTATATCGATTGCATTACCTTCTCCTTTACTTGTGCTCTCTTTCTTGTTCTTTAACTTTTGTTATTTCACATCTTGTCACACATATCACTATTCATCTTTCACTTAGTTAAGAAACAATTTAAGTGTTTTTATTCCCTACTTCCTGTGGATACGATACCCCACTCATCTGGGATTTTATTATTTCGACAAACCCGTGCACTTGCGGGACATATGCAAGGGGCGTTGTCAATTCTCTCATAGTTAAACACTTCCTTCCTAATTTACTTCGTATTGGAGATTCTTCATAATGTATATTTAGATGAAAGCAATCTTCACCATAAGGAAAAAGTAATGGATATTGAAGTGGTATGAACACCGGATGTAGATCACTAATTCTTTTTAAACCTTCTTCTTTGTGTTCTACTATAATATCCCTCCCATGCTCATTAATATACCAATATCACCAACAATGAGAGCAGCGATTTCTGGGACTGATGGTGAAGAATAATTACGGTCTTTATTATTTCGATTCGCAATCAGCTTTATCTGTACTGGTAAATTCTCTAAATTGCATGTGAACTTCTCATTGTACTCATCCAACATATTTCTTAATCCGCATACGATATTATTGTCCAATCTTTGCACATTATCATCAAATTGGAAGCATGGCATTCTATAATTTAATTCAGCTTCTAATTCAATCATGTATAGCTGTGAAAATTTAGCTTTATGGCCAGCAATTGGAAGCAAAGATCCCATTCTATGATAATTTTGGCCTGATAGCTTGAATACATAAGGCCCAGGTCTTTCATTGATACTATTATCAACAATTCCGCCAAGTGAAGTAAATTGGAAAAGTGAGTTGTATATTCTGATCTGCTCTTTAAATTTTGAATTCCTTACTCCACCATTAGCATAAAATAATTGGCGTGGTAAATGTGGTGTTGGTTTTTGTGGTGGAAGAGAAATAAGCCCTTGTTTACAACACATATTAAATTTCGGGGTTGAAGTAGATTTGAATAGATCAGTTCTTTCATCATACCACATGAATGCATTGCAAAATAAGAATTTAAAAGTCGACCCACCAAAGTATGATGGTTGAAATATGGTTCCTGTTATAGTTATCAAAAGAATAACAATCCATATAACCACGTATGTGAGAGATTTGTAATTGTAAATTTTAGAAAATTGAAAATACTTAAATTGTGAACGTGGCTATTTAAAAAATAACTATAATAGGAATATGGAGGATAACTAAAGAAGTGGAAGACTTACTTTTATGTTGAGTGTTTGAAATAGCACCAGGATCATTTGTATTAATATGATTGGACGAAAGATTGATGTCATGATCAGTAGAAACATCTTCACTATTGCTCATTAGTAGATCAGATTCAAAGAGTCCAAATACATATTTCTGATTTACTTGTTGAAGTATTGATATTAGAACATGATTCATTTCTATTAGCAAATAGAATTTTTATTGGAATGGGCGATAAAACCACTATCAAGCACATGTGAGTCTAATTGTACTGTAGACTCAACATCGATTTCATAATTAGCATCAGTATGACAATGTGCTTGAAGATGGGTATTCATTGGTTTATTAACACCTCTAAGCACACTTTTTATTCTTTTTTTATTTTCATTATTCATTCTTTTAGCCTTTATAATATCCATTCGTCTTATTCTGTTGTATGCAGCCTCTGATCTACTTATCACAGGTATCAAATCAGTATTTTTAATATGACGGGGCTTAGTCATTTTTGAATAATGCATGGATTTTTTAAACATTATTAGAATAAGATGATCAACAATAAATAAAATAATATAAATTTAGTATGATACTAACTTTAAGTAGTATCGATATCATATAAGTATAAAATATATAAGAAAATTCTTACCTCAAAAGGAGTTTGCAATCATTAAAATTAGCTTACCACTTCTAATCATGCTTTTTAATCTGCATAACATGAATGCATTAAGAAATAAATTATCTAATTTGCAATATAAACACAATAGCATAATTTGATTAAATTATTCTTGATTCAAATACAAAAGAATTCCATATTAACTAAACACATACATAAATGCATTTATCTATTAAATATTACTATAAATAATAATAATAATAGTAATAATAATAATAGGAATAATAATAATGCAAAATAATATTTAAAAAATCGATAGCAAAAACATTTCACTCTCAATACTTAATGGTGTTTTATTATTTCCTGTTAAAATAATTGGGCTTTTGAGTCTATTTTCTTTTTAAGTGATTTATTCAATTTTTTAAGATGGTTTTTCAAGAAAGGAATAATAATTTTGTCATAAAAAATATTACAGTATGCAAATAAAATTGAAAAGAAAAAAGAAAAACACCACAGACAAAAAAATGCATACTATTATAAAGTTTGTATATTAGGCAGTAATTGCAAAACAATATTGCTTGAATAAATCTATAACCTATGGATTTTGAATGGAAGATAATTCTCCAAATAAATTAAGTTATATTTTTAAAATCGATTATGAAAGTGTTATTTTTTATATTACTAAAAACTCTCAATAATCACCAAACTTAATTAGCATTCAATCATTTGAAGGTTAAAAATACAAAATCATTTTCATTGATATGGAGTTTTTGAATTTTAATGTAAAACTATAAATAAGTAATAGATTTATATCTGCATTCATAATCTTTAGAGGGGAAATAAAATATTAACTCTTCTCAAGTAGTTCCACTCTTCTATTTTAATAATTGAAAATATAATTTCTCTTCAACAAACTAATACACCTTGATTTTTAGCCTTATAATCCATGCATGGTTCTAAGCTTAGCTCAATTGGACGAATTGCTTCTAAACTTTGGGTTATACTATTTTTACATCTATAACTACTTGTTCTAATTTAAGAGCACTGGAGTTTATAACTTTAGATGGGAAAATTTAATTATTGTTATCATGTTAGGTTTGATAATGTGTTCGTAGCCAATGATATGTAGTTTGGATGAAACCAATTATGTGTGTTCACTTGATTTTAGTGATACATTTCAAATATTAAGCAAAGAGTTAATTCACTTTGCATTGTCAAGAATAATGGTGATAAATATATGTAAAATATGTAAAAATTGTTTTAATCAATTAATTATTTTGTAATGATAAGAGGAACTAAATAACGTATTTCATTTTTCATAATATTTCTATACAAATTATTGTGATTATAATATTTATAAACAATGGATTTTCTATTGATAGATTGTATCATTTTAAAATAACATATTTGTTATACATAACTTAGTTACTATGAATATTAAACATATCTAATGATATGGATAGATTGTATTAATGGTGAATTCTTATCAGCCTTCATCATCAATGGAATAATTACTCATTAATACTACATACTATTTAAGGATCTAACTTGTTATATAATAATAAAGGAAGGAGCATAAAATCTTTTCAATTTTAGGTAATATTTAGGAGTAAACATTGTATTTTATAAAAAGATTATTACAGTATTATGTAACAAAAAAACAATCATATCATTAATTATAAAATGTGCAACATTATTGTTTTATTAAAAGGGGTGAAATGCCATCATATAACAAATATTCAGATCATAATATTAATTTTTCAATTGCAAAGTAGTTAACTTAAAATCATTCGATTAAAACAATTAAAAACTATATCATTAGTTAAGATATGCCTTTTTTAAAAATATTATAAATCTAAATATAATATAAATTAAATAATAAAAATTTGAAAATACAATCATAAGATTTTTATTTAGACATTATAAGCAAAACATAAAGATAATATAATTATATGAAAAAAGAGAAAAATGTTCTTACCTCAACCAGATATGGTAAACTTTTGAATTACCTCACTCATGTTTTTTAGGCATATGAACCAATAGCAAATGAGATACAATTTCACAATAGTAGAAAGCATTTCTTAATGATATTTTGATAGAAAATATATATATACATATATATACACATATGATATTGATTATTATTAATTTATAATTTGATATCTGTTATACATAATAAATGATATTAAATTTGTGTATATGCTAAATATTAATTTAAAAACGTATACTTATATTTAATATTATAATAGTTTTTATATATAGTTTGCATAGGGAATATTTTATAAGAACTTAACTTGTGATACTTTACTTGTATATATGTGTAATATATGTAATATATATATTTCAAAATATCTAATTCTCTATTAAAAATCACAATACTTCATATGGAAATGAATGATAGTCAACAACAATATATGAACAGACGAAAACATTGATTTAAACAAAAAAGCCATCCCCTTGTTTATGTTTTTGGTTCCTTTATTTACAATATAAGATGCCATTACATTGTCATTATTGCTTTGATAATCAAAACTTAATCATATTATAAATGCTTACAGCCTGCTATTCTCTAAAGAACAATCATGGCATGATTTCTCAATTATTCCACTACCTAACATCCATTCATATGCTCGTTATATGCCACTCCTTTAAATCCTTCCAACAGGTTAATAATTAAACCACATTTATTTTATTTCCGCATTAAGTCACAGTCAAGCCATGTATAGCCCACAGGGAAAGCCAAACCCTACTCTCAGTGTGTGTCTAGCTGTGTGTGAGCCTAGGTAGGGATTATATAATATGATATTATAATAGTTTTTAATATATATTTTCATTATTATATAACAACTTAACATGTGTAGCACTTTATTCATACATTCAATATAATATAATTTATGCCTATATGATTAACTAACACACACACACACACATATATATATATATATATCACAATAGTAGCATTTATTTAATAATAATAACATATACAATGACATTGTTGCATATATATGGAGAAAAGAAATACAAAACACACCTTTTTTTTACATATTTAGTATAATTACTATTGCATTGGGATATTAAACACACCACATAATTTTAATAACTAAAGCAACTGTTTCCTTTTTCACACATCTAAGAAAAACAACCATGTATTGAAGCAAGTCTTCTTTTCTGTCAAGTCATAACTACATATGGACTGCTTTCATATTGGCCTGCTTCATTAATCTGGTCTGCACCTCTTCTACCTCATTAGAAAGTAGTGCAATACTTTCTAATAATATCTCGTTAGCATCTTTTAATTCTTGTAATTCATCTTTAACCTCAAACAGTTCTCTCTCATTTACATCTTTAATAATAATATTATAAACATTTTTAAGATGACTTATAGCACGTAAAGCAACATTATTTTCAGCTATCTTTTTTGGTAGATCCCTCTGATCCAAGCTGTTCATGTACTCCACATGTATCTTCAAATGTGATTTTACATACAAAACATGGTTTATGATCTGGTCCATGTTTTTCGCATTCATAAATTGCAGGTGGCAATACTAATTTCTCCAAAAGTT